>NC_053027.1:260817213-260972496 GCF_003073215.2 Triticum urartu
AATGATGAGAGTGATGGAGGGGACGAAGAGGAAACCAGTGAGCAGGAATTCCAGAAGGCCACTGACGCCCTATGCAATGACGGGGGTGCGTCCCTGCACTCTTCTCACCGTCAAATCAAATGGTGGGCATGTGAGGTCAATGTCGCGGAACCAGCACCAGAGATTTGGAAACCACTCAAACGGTCATGCACACCCATCATCTTTGACGAAGAGGACCATCCTGGTCGTACCACTGTGGTAGGATGTTTTCCATTATGGGTCTCTCCAACCATTTGCAAACCTCAAGGTCACAAAGATGTTGGTTGACGGTGGGGCCGGGTTGAATCTGATTTCCCCAAAGGTCATCAACAAACTTCAGATAGCAGAGGAAGAGCAAAAGGTCACAGGCACGTTTCAAGGAGTTAACCCCAGCGGGGGTCATCCTAAGGGAAAGATCACGTTGCCAGTGACATTTGGGGGGGACTGAACTATTGGACTGAGAAGATTGTATTCTATGTGGTCGATCACCACCTGCTGTAAAATGGGATCCTTGGACGCCTAGCCTTGGATAAATTCATGGCGGCATCCCACTATGCCCACAACACCTTGAAGATGCTTGGGCCAGTAGGAGTCATTTCCATCCCATCAGATGAGATGGACGCAATCATTTGTGTGGACAAGATGTACCGGGGCGCTGTCGCAGCAGAGGCAGCGGCAGCAGCAGTTCCCGGCAAGGAGAACAGAGGAAAGAAAAAAGGATAGTAGGGCGCTGGCAAAGAATCCGGGAAGCGTACCTCTTCGGAGTGCGCTGCGCCTATTGATGACTTCCCGGATAGTTCCAATAACAAGATATCCAAGGTTGTTGCGCCTCAAGTGAAGAAGGTCCTGGCACCTTCACTATCAGCGCCACCCTTGATGACAAATAGGAAAGCGTGCCCGTTGCCTTCCTATGGGAGAATATCGATGTGTTTACCTGGCAACCATATGATATCCCTGGTGTTCCCAGGGAGGTAATCGAGCACCTCCTTGCGGTTTGCCCACACGCCCTACCTGTCAAGCAGAAAGTTCGGAAGCAGGCCTTGAAGATGCAGCAGTTCATTGCAGAGGAGATCAAGAAGCTTGAGGCAGCTGTTCTGGTCGGAGGAGTGTTACATCCAACATGGTTAGCAAATCCAGTGGTTGTTCAGAAGTCCAACGGGAAATGGTGGCTTTGCATAGATTTCACAAATCTCAACAAGGCTTGCCCGAAGGACCCCTTTCCCTTGCCGCGCATCGATCGGATTGTGGATTCCCCTTAAGGCTGTGATTTGTTCTCCTTTTTGGATGCATATTCTGGATATCATCAAATCTTCATGTCCAAAGAAGATGAAGAGAAGACCCCGTTCATCACCCCATGCGGTACGTACTGCTTTATCTACATGCCATTTGGATTAAAGAGTGCTATGTCTACTTTTGCAAGGGCAGTCTAGATTGGTTTTGAGCCACAACTTCACAGAAACATTCAGGCTTATATGGATGATATTGTGGTCAAGACCAAGGACAGAGCAACCCTCATCCAGGATTTGGAGGAGACATTTGCTAATCTGCACAAGATCAACTTGAAGCTCAACCCGGAGAAGTGTGTGTGTTTGGCGTCCCCTCTGGCAAGCTACTTTGGTTCTTTGTATTCCATCGGGGGATCGAAGCCAACCCAGACAAGATCAAAGCTATCGAGTAGATTCAAGCGCCTAGGACAGTAAAGGATGTGATGCATTTGACAGGGCGTGTTTCCACCCTAAGCAGATTCATCTCCATGTCTGCCGAGCGCGCCCTGCTGTTCTTCAAAATCCTGAAGAAGGAAGGACCCATGAAGTGGACCTCAGAAGCAGATGTAGCTTTGCAAGAGTTGAAGGCCTACTTATCCTCTGTGCCCACCATGGTTGCCCCCAAACCCCAAGAGTCGTTGATGCTATACTTGGCGGCAACCAATCAAGTGGTTAGTGTGGCTTTGGTGGCACAAAGGGAAGTGGAAGGAGCAGAAAATGAGCAAGGACCGGTAGAGCCAGACAAGGATCAGGGCATAAATGGGCACGACAGCGAGGGCGGCCCCAAGGACGCGTCAAAGAAGAAATTGGTGCAGCGTCCAGTGTACTTCGTCAGTTCCCTACTACAGGGAGCTAGATCGAGGTACTCTAGCATGCAAAAATTGTTCTTTGGTCTCATCATGGCCTCGAGGAAACTGCGCCACAACTTCCAAGCCCATGAGATCACGGCTGTCACTCGCTTCCCTTTACGAAGGATACTCCGAAACCCTGAGGCTACTGGCAGAATAGTGGAGTTGGCTTTGGAGTTATCCAGCTTTGGACTAAAGTTTGAGAGCACATCAACAATTCAGAGCATGGCACTGGTAGAGTTTATTGCAGAATAGACGCCAACCCCTAATGAGGATGTGCTGGAAATAGTTATCCCTTGCAAGAAAGTGCCCCAAGAATGGATCATGCATTTTGATGGTGCCTTTTCCCTACAAGGTGTAGGGGCGGGAGTGCTTCTCATTGCCCCCTCCAGGGAGCACTTGAAGTACGTCGTCCAGATGAACAATGCCCGGGAAGAGGCGACCAACAATACAACAGAGTAAGAAGGGCTCCTTGCCGGGCTCAGGATTGTTGTAGAATTGCGAATCAAGAAGCTGATCATTCGAGGAGATTCATAGCTTGTGGTGAGACAAGTCCACAAGGATTAACAAAGTCCATTAATGGAGGCATACGTTGAGGAAGTGAGAAAATTGGAGGAGCACTTTGACGGATTGCAAATAGAGCATGTACCCCATGCGAAAAACAGCATAGTTGATCAACTATGAAAGTGTGCTGCGCAGAAGCTTCCTGTGGAACAAGGAACTTTTGTTCTCCATCTTACTCAGCCCTCCATATCTCCAGCAATGATGGCCCAGAAAAGGAGAATGATGGACTACGGTAAGCCACTTCCGGTAGAGGCTCCCGGGGCTCCTGGCAGGGACCCTACCGGAAATAACTCATCATCGCTTGCCGGACAGCACCCTCCAGCCGGGCATATGGTCCCCGTGAATGAGGAACGTGCCCCCGCAGTGGAGGAGGTGCCGCTAGTGCTTGTTGCTGAGTGCCAGGCTCCAACTTGGGCAAGGCACATAGTCCATTTCCTCCAAACTGGAAAACTTCCCGATGGCCAAGACGAAGCTGAAGAGTAGCCCGGAGGGCCAGTACGTATCAGTTTGTCGATGACACTCTATATAGAAGGAGGCCCAACGGTCTAATATTGAAGTGCATCCATCGGGAAGAAGGAAAGGAACTGCTGACTGAGATACACAAAGGCATGTGCGGCTCCCACATTGTATCAAGGGCATTAGTTGGGAAAGCATTCTGATAAGGATTCTATTGGCCCACAGCCCTCCAAGCTGCAGTTGAGCTACTCACCGAATGTGAAGCCTGCTAGTTCCATTCCACGAACATCCACCTGCATGCACAAGCTCTTCAGACAATCCCTTTATCATGGCTATTTTCGGTCTGGGGGCTCGATATCCACTACCCTTTCCCCCGAGCTGGCGGGTGCATTGAATTCTTGTTCGTCGCTATCAACAAGTTTACAAAGTGGCCCGAAGTAGCTGCCATGAGGAAGGTGACTGCTCAGTTAGCTATCAAGTTCTTGAAAGAATTTTTGTGTCATTTTGGAGTCCCGACAATGATCATTACCAACAATAGCACCCAGTTCACGAGTCGAGCCTTCATGCCCTCGAAAGCAAGATCGCACTGGCCTCTGTCAAGCATCCCAGAAGCAATGGGCAAGCTGATAGGGCGAACGCTGAAGTGTTGCGTGGACTCAAGACAAGAACCTTTGATATGGTGCAGAAGCACGGCAAGCGGTGGATCGACGAGCTGCCAGTAGTTCTCTGGTCCCTCCGAATGACACCAAATCGAGCTATCGGGCAGACTCCCTTCTCCCTACTCTATGGGGCAGAAGCAGTGTTCCCCACAGAACTCATTTACGGGTCACCACGAGTGCTTGCCTATGATGAAGTAACGCAAGATCAGCACCGGCGTGACGACACTGTGCTACTCAAGGAGAACCTTCTCCGGGCTGCTACGCGTGCTCCACGCTATCATCAAGCCATGCATCGCTATCACAGCCGCAGGCTTCATGCCTGATGTTTTGAGGAAGGCGACCTTATCCTTGGGCGCGTTCAGTCCGCCAAGGGTACAAACAAGTTGACGCCGAAGTGGGAAGGACCTTATCGGGTAGTTCGTGTCACCAGACCTGGCGCAGTTGATAACCCACAAGTATAGGGGATCACAACAGTTTTCGATAAGTAAGAGTGTCGAACCCAACGAGGAGCTAAAGGTAGAACAAATATTCCCTCAAGTTCTATCGACCACCGATACAACTCTACGCATGCTTGACGTTTGCTTTACGTAGAACAAGTATGAAACTAGAAGTACTTTGTAGGTGTTGTTGGATAGGTTTGCAAGATAATAAAGAGTACGTAAATAAAAAGTAGGGGCTGTTTAGATAAAGAAACAATAAAGTAAATATAGCGAGTGTGGAAAAGTGTTGTTAGGAGTTGCGAAATTGCCCCTAAGCAATTGACTACTTTAATAGACCAATAGCAAGTATTATGTGGGAGAGGCCACTGCTAGCATGTCATCCCTGACTTGGAATCCTATGCACTTATGATTGGAACTATTAGCAAGCATCCGCAACTACTAATGTTCATTAAGGTAAAACCCAACCATAGCATTAAGATATATTGGTCCCCCTTCAATCCCGTATGCATCAATTTCTATGCTACGTTGACGCTTCTGTCACTCTTGCCCTCCAATACATAGTCCTATCAACATACAACTAACCCTATGGTGTGATCCACGCGCACAATCATATGATGGGAACCAAAGGACATCAACATAACCACAAGCAAATTAAATCAATCATAGCAATTCATCAACCACCGATAGGACAACGAAAATCTACTCAGACATCATAGGATGGGAACACATCATTGGATAATAATATGAAGCATAAAGCACCATGTTCAAGTAGACGGTACAGCAGGTTGCGGGAGAGTGGACCGCTGTAGATAGAGGGGGGAAGGTGATGGAGATGTTGGTGATGATGGCGGAGGTGTTGGTGTAGATCGTGGTGATGATGATGGCCCCCGGTGGCACTCCGGTGCCACCGGAAGCGAGGGGGAGAGAGCCCCCTCCTTCTTCTTCCTTGACCTCCTCCCTAGATGGGAGAAAGGTTTCCCCTCTGGTCCATGGCCTCCATGGCATGGGGGGGCGAGAGCCCCTCCGAGATTAGATCTGTCTCACTGTCTCTCTCTGTTTCTGCGTTGTCGGATTCTTCCCTTTCACCGTTTCTTATATTCCGGGAGATCCGTAACTCCGATTGGGCTGAAATTTTGACACGATCTCTATCCGAAAATTAGCTTTCTTGCAGCGAAAGAAGGGCACCAACCGCCTTACGGGGTAGCCACGAGGGTCAGGGGCGTGCCCCCCGCCTCATGGGCCCCTCGAGCATCGTCTCGCATCGATTCTTCTTCCCAAAAATCATATATATTCCAAAAAAAATCTCCGTCTGTTTTTATTCCATTTGGACTCGGTTTGATATGGATATTCTGAGAAACAAAAAACATGCAACAAACAAGAACTGGCACTGGGCACTGGATCAATATGTTAGTCCCAAAAATAGTATAAAAAGATGCCAAAAGTATATGAAAGTTGAATAATATTGCCATGGAACAATCAAAAATTATAGATACGACGGAGACGTATCAGCATCCCCAAGCTTAATTCCTGCTCATCCTCGAGTAGGTAAATGATAAAATAGATAATTTTTTATGTGGAATGCTACCTAGCATAATCTTGATCATGTAATCATGGCATGAATATTAAGATACGAGTGATTCAAAGAAATAGTCTATCATTTGACATTGAGACAATAATACTTCAAGCATACTAATAAAGCAATCATGTATTTTCAAAATAACATGGCAAAAGGAAGTTATCCCTACAAAATCATATAGTCTGGCTATGCTCCATCTTCACCACACAAAATATTTAAATCATGCACAACCCCGATGACAATCCAAGCAATTGTTTCATACTTTTGACGTTCTCAAACCTTTTCAACTTTCACGCAATACATGAGCGTGAGCCATGGACATAGCACTATAGGTGGAATAGAATATGATGGTGGAGGAGACAAAAAGGAGAAGATAGTCTCACATCAACTAGACGTATTAACGGGCTATGGAGATGCCCATCAATATATATCAATGAGAGTGAGTAGGGATTGCCATGCAACGGATGCACTATAGCTATAAGTGTATGAAAACTCCAACTGAAACTAAGTGGGTGTGCATCCAACTGGCTTGCTCATGAAGACCTCGGGCATTTGAGGAAGCCCATCATCGGAATATACAAGCCAAGTTCTATAATGAAAATTCCCACTAGTATATGAAAGTGATAACTCAAGAGACTCTCTATATGAAGAACATGGTGCTACTTTGAAGCACAAGTGTGGAAAAAGGGTAGTAGCACTGCCCCTTCTCTCTTTTTCTCTCATTTTTTTGTTTTCCTTTCTTTTATTTTTTTCTCTTTGTTTTGGGCCTTCTCTTTTTTTGGCCTTTCTCTTTTCTTTTTTTTCGTCCGGAGTCTCATCCCGACTTGTGGGGGAATCATAGTCTCCATCATCCTTTCCTCACTGGGGCAATGCTCTAATAATGATGATCATCACACTTTTATTTACTTACAACTCAATATTACAACTTGATATCTAGAACAAAGATATGACTCTATATGAATGCCTCCGGCGGTGTACCGGGATGTGCAATGATCTAGCGTAGCAATGACATCAAAAAACGGATATGCCATAAAACATCATGCTAGCTATCTTACGATCATGCAAAGCAATATGACAATGAATGCTCAAGTCATGTATATGATGATGATGAAAGTTGCATGGCAATATATCTCGGAATGGCTATGGAAATGCCATGATAGGTAGGTATGGTGGCTGTTTTGAGGAAGGTATATGGTGGGTTTAAGGTACCAGCGAAAGTTGCACGGTACTAGAGAGGCTAGCAATGGTGGAAGGGTGAGAGTGCGTATAATCCATGGACTCAACATTAGTCATAAAGAACTCACATACTTATTGCAAAAAATTATTAGTCATTGAAACAAAGTACTACGCGCATGCTCCTAGGGGGGGTAGATTGGTAGGAAAAGACCATCGCTCGTCCCCGACCGCCACTCATAAGGAAGACAATCAATAAATAAATCATGCTCCGACTTCATCACATAACGGTTCACCATACGTGCATGCTACGGGAATCACAAACTTCAACACAAGTATTTCCACAATCCACAACTACCCACTAGCATGATTCTAATATAACCACCTTTATATCGCAAAACTATTGCAAGGAATCAAACATATCATATTCAGCGATCTACAAGTTTATGTAGGATTTCATGACTAACCATGTGAATGACCAGTTCCTATCATCTCTCTAAATAGATATAAGTGAAGCAAGAGAGTTTAATTCTTTCTAAAAAAGATATGCCCGTGCTCTAACAAATCTAAGTGAAGCAAAAGAGCATTCCACAAATGGCGGTTTTCTATGTAAATAGAAACAGGCAATCCAAACTTCAAATGATATAAGTGAAGCACATGAAGCATTCTATAAAGCCATACTCAAAAGATATAAATGATGTTCAGAGAGAATTCTATAAATAAACCAAGGACTATCTCATACCAGCATGGTGCATAAAAGAAAGATGAAAACTAAATGCAAAAAACGCTCCAAGATTGCACATATCACATGAACGAAACGAATCCGAAAACATACAGATACTTGTTGAAGAAAGAGGGGATGCCTCCCCAGCATCCCCAAGCTTAGACGCTTGAGTATCCTTGAATATTTACTTGGGGTGCCTCGGGCATCCCCAAGCTTAAGCTCTTGCCTCTCTTCCTTCTTCTCACATCGATACCTTCTCAATCATCGAACACTTCATCCACACAAAACTTCAACAGAAAACTCGGTAAGATCCGTTAGTATAATAAAGCAAATCACTACTCTAAGTACTGTTGCAAACCAATTCATAATTTGTTTTTGCATTGTGTATACTTTAAGATAACTTTTTCCTGGCTTAATCCACTAATATAAATTGATAGTTTCATCAAAATAAGCAAACTATGCATCAAAAATAGAATCTGTCTAAAAAAGAACAGTCTGTAATAATCTGAATATTCACCATACTTCTGATACTTGAAAAATTCTGCCAAAATTAGGAAAAATAAAAAAATTGTATAGGAAGAGATTGCAAAAAAGAATCAGAACCATTTGACGTTCCAGCTAAAAATGTAAAATCGCACACTACAGCCAAAGTTTCTGTCCTGCACCGTACAAATCATCAAGCAAATGTAAACATCCTAAAGGCAAAACTTGGCACATTATTTTTATAATACAATGGAATTGTACAAGCGGATAATTATTTTTTGTTGAAAATTTTCTATAATCAAGATTCACAAAGTTTCCGTGAGCATGAACAAAGTTCAAGGCTAGCTCCCACTTCGACAATGCTTGTCTCTTTAACTTTCACTTTCCTTTTTGAAAAAGTTTTGGGTTCCCCTCTTTATTTTTGTTGTTTTTAAACTATATAAAAGCACTCAACGGAAATAAATGACTCTCTAAAACTTCCGGGTTGTCTCCCTGGCAGCGCTTTCTTTAAATCCATTAAGCTAGGCTTATAGTGCTAAAGTAGTGAATCCACCCGGATCCCAAGGTATATCAAAGCCAAGTTTGATTAGCAATGATTTGGCATTTAGCAGTGAGCACAAAGAAACATATATCATGTAACGACGAAGTCTAACTCTCGTCCTATGCATAGGCATGTCATAAAAGAACAATTCATGCACACGAAGTAAAGGCCAATGCATAGTATAAACAGTTTCTTGCAATTTTATCATATGGGAAGCATAGAGAGGTGAAGATATAGTTCCTCTCTCATAATAATTGCAAGTAGGAGCAGCAAGCACATGCATATTATAACTATCAAAATCATCATGTGTAACGGTAAAAAGGCAACCCATCGATATAATCCTTAATAAGGGCAAACTTCTCCGATATAGTGTAGTCTGGAGAATTCAAAAAGATAATAGGACTATCATGCGTGGGTGCAATAGCAACAATTTCATGTTTAACATAAGGAACTATAGCAAGTTCATCTCCATAAGCATAATTCATATTGGCATCTTGGCCATAAGCATAGCAAGCATCATCAAAAAGGGATATTTTTTTGACTGTGAACTGTGGGGCAAAACCCCCACAGCAGATCAAAACTTTATTGAAAAAATAACAGATACAACAAGTTGATTACAAGGAGTAACCAGGTAACAAGGAAGAAGAAAAAAGAAAGCCCTACATAACTAGCTTAGGGTGGGAGGTAAGAGATCCATTTGAGCAGGTCATCCTTGTAAGCAGCTCTGATCCTGTGCTGCATGAGGCTAATATCCTGCCTAAAAGCAAACCTCCATTTATTGAAACTGGACCTCTCATTTCTGAACACTTTGGAATTTCTGATGATCCAAATATGCCAGCAAGCAATGAATACCACTTCAGAAAAGAAAGGCCTAGCAAAACCTCTCCTTGCCTGAGTAACCAGCTCAATCATGGAGGTGCCAGCAGACCAATCAATCTGTAGATAATTCTAGACCCTTACACTAAAATTGCAATTGAAGAACAAGTGATCTCTGGTTTCCCTAGCCTGCAAAGGGCATAGCCTATAGTGGACTCCATCCTCCATGTGCCAGTGCCTTCTTTCAACCATATCCTTGGTGTTTAACCTGTCCATAATAAGCATCCAAGCAAAGACCTTGACCTTGAGAGTACAGGAGGATTTCCATATCCAATAGAGCAAACGATTGAAGGACTCAAACTGAAAGGAGTGTGAGTAAAACATCTTCGGCTTGTAAAACTTGTAAGAGCCCTACCAGAACCAACAGTCCTTCGAGCTGGGGTCTCTTCTGTGTGAGTTCATTAAATCCTTTATCAGATTTAACTCATCAAAGGCTTGAGCCGATAAGGGAAGGTGATAAAATTGGTGCAGATCCTGGGTGTTGAAAATTTCCTTAATTGAGACCCAGGGGTCCTTGGCAAAAGAGAAAAGCCTTGGGAATCTTGCCTGTAAACTAGATGTTTCAGAGCCAAGGTTCCAGTTATCAGACCAAAAGAGAGCAGTGTCCCCTTCATTGATCTGCACCCAGGAGCAGTCCCTAAAATGCTGCATGACTTTGCAAATATCTCTCCACTAGAAGGAGCCACAATCATTTGTTCCCTGGGGCATTCTCTCAAAATAATATGAGTCCCAAACTAGAGATACCCAAGGAATTTGTCGTTTGTTCAAGAAATTACTGGCATGCTTGAGAAGGAGAGCCACATTCTGAACCCCCAGATTAAGAATACCAAGACCTCCTTTGTTTTTTGGCCTACATATGAGTTCCCAAGCCGCCAGAGAAGGGGCAGGCTCATCTCTATGCTTTCTCCACAAGCACTGTCTTTGAATTCTTTCGAACTGCTTGAGAATACCAGCTGGGAGAGCAAGACTACCCATAAAGAAAATTGGTAAAGAGGATAGAGAAGAGTTTAGGAACTGTAGCCTTTCTCCTTGGTTAAGGAAAGAAGAACTGGCAGTCATTCTTCTCTCCATACAGTCAACCAGTGGCATGAAGTCTACCATTTTGGGCCTTGTGGTCCCCACAGGTAATTCAAGATAAGTAAATGGCATTGTACCAATTTTGCAACCAAAAGCAGTTGCTAAATCCTTCATTACAGCAGAGTCAACATTGATTGGTATAATGAAGGAATTTTGATAGTTGACATCCAGACCAGTGGACTGAGAGAACACCTGTAGCATATCCTTCAGAGCCAGGAGTTGAACCCTGTCTGCAGGGAGGATGATCAAAGTATCATCAGCATACTGGATCACAGGGTAGTCTGTATCATGGCAGGGTATAGGTAAATGCAGAATTCCCTTCCTGTACATATCATTAATCACTGTTTGTAGCAGGTCAGCAGCTATGACAAATAGCAGGGGAGATACAGGGTCACCCTGTCTAACTCCTTTCTTACAAACAAACTTCCTCCCAGGGACTCCATTGAGCAGAATAGAAGAAGTACCAGTGGTAAGAAGCTGTTTCATCCAAAGAATCCACTTATCATTAAAGCCCTTATATCTGAGAATTTGAAAGATAGCTTCATGCTCAATGGAGTCAAAGGCCTTTTCAAAATCCAATTTGAGGATTACTATTGGCCTCTTTGACTGGTGGCATTGATGCAAGTATTCGAAAGTCCAACCTAGGCAGTCCTGTATTGTTCTGGTCTTAATGAAACCATATTGGTTCTTATGGATGCACTGCATAATCATTGCTTGGAGTCTATTTGCAGCCATTTTGGACAAAAATTTAAGCCCCATACTAGCGAGAGAGATAGGTCTGTAGTCTCCCACTTCCTCAGGAGAAAGTTTTTTGGGCACAAGAGTAATAAAAGAACTATTGATGTTTTCTAAGACAGCCTCTCCCTCATGAAAAGCCTGGGCTAGCTCATAAAATTCCCCAGAAATAAGGTGCCAGCATTTCTTAAAAAACTAGCCATTAAATCCATCAGGACCAGGTGCCTTATCCATAGGCATATGCTTGACCACATTGTCCATTTCCTCCTTTTCAAAAGGCCTAGTGAGCACCTCAAGGCCAGACACTGGTGAGATAAGTGAAGACAAGTCGAAACCCATCACAATCCCTCTAGAGGTGCCCATTCTATTCTTAAAACAGCTCCAGATAATTCCAGCCATTTGGGAGTGATCAGAGACTACAGTTCCATCAGGTAGTCTTAAACTAGCTATAGAGTTCCTCCTATGCCTCTCAGTGGCCATAGCATGGAAAAATTTAGTGTTTTCTCCCCCCACCTTAAAGTATCAGATAGAGCATCGCTTCTTCCAGTACAGAAACTGTAAGTGCAGAAGCTTTTCCAAATGGGTTTTGACAATTCTTCTGAAGTTGTTCTCTTGAATAACAAGAGGCCTCCACTCCTCTAATTCGTCCAGAAGGAAAATGACATGATTGCATTTGCTAATCAATAGCCTCAATTTGGAAATATTCATTTGCCATCTCTTAAGACAAATTCTCAAACATTTAAATTTGTCTGCAATTATAGCAGTTATGTGTGTTTTCCGAGAAGGCTACTTCCAAGAAGATTCAACACAGTTCATGAAACCCTCCAGTTCAAGCCAATAGTTTTCAAACCTAAAGATGTTTGATTTTGGAATGGAAGTCTTGATGGATACTAGACAAGCCACATGATCTGATGCAGTCCTAGCCAGGGGCAGAACTTCAGTCATGGGGTAATCAGAAATCCAATCTACAGAAGTAAAAAACCAGTCTAGCTGCTCAAGAAGTGGGGTATCCTGCATATTGGACCATGTGTAGGATCTGCCTTTGATTGGAAGCTCAAGGAGGCCCAGGTGACCAATAATCTCATTAAAAATGAACATGTCATTTATGTCCCCACCAGGTAGGTTTCTGTTATCCACAGATTGGAGGAAATTAAAATCGCCAAGTAGCAACCAGTGCTCATTGACAGGGATAGCCAGGTTGTATAACCAATTAACAAAGTTGTCCCTGGCTACACCCTGACAAGGGCCATAAACAGCCACAAGAGTCCAAGTTTCATTATTTTGCCTGGAAGTAAACTGAACAACCACGGCAAACTGCTGCACCTCAATTATAATGCCACTAAAAACTGCAGAATTCCAGACAACAATAATTCCACCAGAAGCTCCAATTGAAGGAGAACAGACAAAAGAGTCAAATCTTTTAGGGCAGAAAGATTTGATTGTCCTAGAGTCCAAAGAAGCACATTTTGTTTCTTGCAGACAAGCTATTGAACATTGGCTTTCCTCAATTTTCTGCCTAACAGCTCTCTGTCTGGCTTCAGAATTCAGGCCTCTTACATTCCAACAAAGAACATTCCAATTTCTACAGCTATTACTCATTATAGCAAAAGATAAAGACCAGAAACGACATGGCACACAATACCACATTTCTAAAAGGGCACAGTTTAGTCTGTCCCAACATCATCAAGCACCAAAGTTCCAGAAGCAGAAGATTGCCTAAAAATAAAGATAAAGCAAAATTAAGGGCTTGCGAAACCCAATATGCCAGGGACACTCTAATCATCATGTTTAGGCGAAGCTACAGCAGGTGGGTCCACCATAAGTGCATCCATAGATAGCAGAGCAGCATCAATCTGAAGCTCACGTCCAACTTCTTGGAGTCTACTGACAGGGGTTGCAGGAGGAATTTCATCAGAAGCAGGCTCTTCAAACATCTGGGCCGTGAAAGGCTTGGCCTTGGGCTTCTTCCTCTTGGGCTGTAGTGCGAGCTCTTGGAATGTGGGCTTGAATCCATCACGCTGAGCCGAGCTTCTGGTGCAGCGTCGAACTGTGGTGTCAACAATTGGAGTTGGCGCCAGAGTCTTCCGTGGCCTGCGAGCTTTAACCGCAGCAGAAGGGGGCACATGCACAGGTTGCACATCAACAGGATTAGAAAAAAGCACCCTGGCAACTGGCCTAGCTGGCTCCTCTTCCCTCCATGTAAGACGTGGCAGGTCCGAATCGCTGAAAGCCAAATCCCAGCTCCTCTTAGACAGAACAACCGGCGACAAAGGCTGCAGCATCACTGGCCTGGGTACAGAGAAAGCTACAGGAGCTTGCAGAAGGTTCTCAAAAGACCTCCAAATCATCTCCGGGGGCAAAGGAGGCCCAAAAGGAATCGCAGGCAGAGCAATCTCCTCCGTGACAGTAGGAGGTTGATACACCACAATGGCCCAATTGTTCGCTGCATCTTCATTGACCACAGGCAACATAATTGCTTCAGATAGATCATCCTCCACCACAATGACGGGTGGATCCTGGTCAGTAGCGGAGCTTGGCTGGGCGGAGAGATCCACCACCATTGATTCTTGATCTTGAACAGGTTCAAGCTCAACATTGTCTTGGCCATTCCCCCAATTGTCCTCGGCCACTTCAATGATCACAGGCTCTGGCGGCGAAGGAGGGACTACATTCCACCCCAAGGCGGGGTAGACAGGAAGAATAAACGGGGGTAAATCCGGGAAAGGAACACCCGGAACTGGATGCGGATTTCCATTGAGGGGCATCCAATCTTCATCCTGGGGCATCTGCTCAGCAAAGTTTGCTCCCAAAATGTATAGAGGCGCAGTCCAAGAAACCCGCGCCCCACCATAGGCCGCAAAATCCATGAAGACCACGTCACGTGGTACAAGGATATCCTCTGGGAATGAAGCAAAAACCAAAGAGCGAACCATATAGGGGTCCTCACTGATCCAATGGTGGAATTTGCCAAAAGTATTCACAGCTGCCCTAATGCATTCAGTGTTGCGAAGGTCCAACGGAATACCAAGAAACATAAGAAGTCCCTGATGAAAACCCTGAACTCCCCGAAAATTTTCACCCTCGTCATGCTTCATAAATCGCACAAAACGGTCATTACCCAGCGGCCGAGGCGGAAGTTGCAGTAGAGAAAATCTGACGGCAGCGTCTCGAAGCTCAAAGAGCCCAACAGACCGGACCCAAGGCTGAGCTGACCGAACATGAACACCATGCCCTTGCAACCACTGCACTACTTCCTCTCTAGCAGCACCAATCTCATCTGGTTGAGGAATAGGCATTACCTCCGCAAGCATGAACTCCTCATGGCGGCGCACAATTGGGGTATGTGGCGTCACAAAGGTTTGCGGCAGACAATCTTCTCCACCATCAATGATGTGGTGACCAGCAGGTACATACCGCAGGGGATCCAAATGGAAGTTGGCCATCGGAGTCGGGAGCTCCGCCTCCAGTGACGGCGAGTGAAGGGGTGGGGGAGGGATTGCAGGCGGCGAGGTCGGCGGTGTCTTGGGGCCGGGGCTGATGGAACTGGACGACGGTGTAAATGCGGAAGTGCAAGGGAGGTCCAAGTTTGGTAAAGGATTTGTCAAAGAGATATTCCCGCAGCGCGCCTCGGAAGATGGAGCGTTAACGGGTTTGGCTTGCCACACGAGCCCCAAGATTCTAGCAAATTTGTTGCAATCTTTTTTAACGTGACCAGACCGAAGGCAAGAGATACACCAAAGCGTAGATGTACACGCAGAAGCGAAATGACCCTTCTCAAGGCACTTCTGAGACGTAGAAATTTCATCGACCATATCAGAAATTAAATTATCAAAATCTTCCCTTGCTTGTTGAGACGAGGGGATATCCAGCTGCTCCCCAAAGGAAACCGGCGAAGCCCGGCCCACCTCAGAGGAGGATGATGACTCATCAAGGCCCTCCGAGTCCACGGAAGCAGGCCCAACATGGCCCGGTACGTCCTCATTCAAAATAACAGAATTCCCGCCCGAGATTGGTGGCGTGCGATCAGCATGGGGCCTAAGATCATGCATCGTACCAAACGGGATAGATGGTCTCGCCGACGTCCACCGGAGAGTCGCCGGCAATGTTGGACGAATAATAACCCGCTCATGAGAATAAATTGAGTACCCCGCATGTTCAACATCGCGAATGCAACTTTCCGTAGCTGGATAACGATAATCCTGGCAAGCACCATAGCTCTGAAAAACTTCAAATGAGAGCTTTTTGCCAATTGAATGAGCAGATTTGAAAGAAGACTTAGAAGGCTTAGAACGCAGGGCTAAAACCCCAAGAGCAGCACGTCTCTTTGAGGGACTCACTAGGATCCACTCAGCATCACACTCCAAATTCCAGATCTTGAACTCACGACTCCAATTAGGACCACCGTTACTCCACAGATGGAAGTAACATTTGAATTGTTCACAAGAAAAAGACCGAAGGCGAAGAATAATCATGGCAACAACCTTGCAAGAGACTTGAAATCCAAATACCTTGTCCTTTATCAAAAACACCATGAAATCAATGCCCCGACCACCAATAGCTGCTTCCAGAGCTACGGCCACAGAATCTTCGTTCAAACGAAAATTGTGGCGTCCAAACGAACCCACCATGGTGAAGATGTAGGAATCCTCCATGGGGTGTACCAAAAAGCCCGTAGATTTGAAAACCTTCTCCGCAAAAGCCAAACCCTTGGAGAAGTCCAAGCCAAGGGTGGAACCCTCCATGGAACCCATTAAAGATGGGTATGAACGTGTAGATCTCGGAGCGCCGAAGAGATCCGCTGGAAGGGAACTAGAATTTAGTGGCTAGTGGAGGAGATCGCCGGAAGGGGGTGGAGATCGCCGGGGTGGGGGTGGGGGTGGGAGCGCCATTTTCTTCGGACGACCAGATAACTGACCCAAAACAGTTATCATAGCAATCATCCTTCGGTAAGCACGAAGGGGAATTGAACAATGTATGAGTTGAAGAGTTACTCTCAGTAGAAGGTGGGCACGGGTGATCAATCCGCTCTTCCTCCTTTTGTTCTTCGCTCTCCTCCTCATCTTTTTCATCCAATGAGCTCACAGTGTCATCAACTTCTTCTTCCATAGATTCCTGCAAAATATTAGTCTCTTCTTGGACAGCGGAGATTTTCTTAATAAGTGCATTAATTTCATAATTGTATTCATAATTCTCATAGCAATATTTGAGGATAGCTAAATTTTCAGATCTATAACAAGCATCATCAATATTATCGAACTCTTTAAACATAGATTCAATTTCATAAGCACCCATAAAAGCAACAAATTCTTCTATTTGTTCCACATCATAGTAATCATATATACCTCTAGCATAAGAAGCCAAGGTTACATTATCATTAAATTTGCATGAAAAGGGGAGGTGTGGAGAATTCATCCTAGAGCAACAAGTATAATCATATTCCGAGCATAGTTGTCTAGCATACCACTTCAATATATAAATTTGATCCCATAATAGTTTCCCTTTTTGTGTCAAGCAATAATCTCTAGAGTATTCCCGTTGATCCAACGTTACTCCCATTACATAATTGAATGGGGTTTTCTCAGGATTATTAAAGTAGTACATAATATCTTTCACATAACTAGCATCGAGGGTTTTAGGAGGTTCCCCATCTTCATGAGCAGAAAGTACACCTAATTTTTTTGGTATTTCGTGTTCCATATCCGTAACTAAAGATAAAGAACAACTAAGAACAGCAAATAAAAATTACTTAGAGATAAAGCAAACAAGCACACACGAGAATATTCACCCCACGCTATTGCTCCCCGGCAACGGCGCCAGAAAAAGGTCTTGATAACCCACAAGTATAGGGGATCGCAACAGTTTTCGATAAGTAAGAGCGTCGAACCCAACGAGGAGCTAAAGGTAGAACAAATATTCCCTCAAGTTCTATCGACCACCGATAGAACTCTACGCACGCTTGACGTTCGCTTTACCTAGAACAAGTATGAAACTAGAAGTACTTTGTAGGTGTTGTTGAATAGGTTTGCAAGATAATAAAGAGTACGTAAATAAAAAGTAGGGGCTGTTTAGATAAAGAAACAATAAAGTAAATATAGCGAGTGTGGAAAAGTGGTGGTAGGAGTTGTGAAATTTCCCCTAAGCAATTGACTACTTTACTAGACCGATAGCAAGTATTATGTGGGAGAGGTCACTGCTAGCATGTCATCCCTGACTTGATTTCTATGCACTTATGATTGGAACTATTAGCAAGCATCCGCAACTACTAATGTTCATTAAGTTAAAACCCAACCATAGCATTAAGATATATTGGTCCCCCTTCAATCCCGTATGCATCAATTTCTATGCTAGGTTGAAGCTTCTGTCACTCTTGCCCTCCAATACATAGTCCTATAAACATACAACTAACCCTATGGTGTGATCCACGCACGCAATAATATGATGGGCACCAAAGGACGGCAACATAACTACAAGCAAATTAAATCAATCATAGCAATTCATCAACCACTGATAGGACAACGAAAATCTACTCACACATCATAGGATGGCAACACATCATTGGATAATAATATGAAGCATAAAGCACCATGTTCAAGTAGAGGGTACAGCGGGTTGCGGGAGAGTGGACCGATGTAGATAGAGGGGGGGGAAGGTGATGGAGATGTTGGTGAAGATGGCGGAGGTGTTGGTGTAGATCGCGGTGATGATGATGGCCCCCGGTGGCACTCCGGTGCCACTGGAAGCGAGTGGGGGAGAGCCCCCCTCCTTCTTCTTCTTCCTTGACCTCCTCCCTAGATGGGAGAAGGGTTTCCGCTCTGGTCCATGGCCTCCATGGCATGGGAGGGGCAAGAGCCCCTCCGAGATTGGATCTGTCTCTCTGTTTCTGCGTTGTCAGATTCTTCCCTTTCACCGTTTCTTATATTCCCGGAGACCCGTAACTCCGATTTGGCTGAAATTTTGACACGATCTCTATCCGGATATTAGCTTTCTTGCGGCGAAAGAAGGGCACCAACGGCCTTAAGGGGTGGCCACGAGGGTCAGGGGCGTGCCTGACACCCTGGGGTGCGCCCCCTACCTCGTGGGCCCCTCGAGCATCGTCTCGCGTGGATTCTTGTTCCCAAAAATCATATATATTCCAAAAAAAATCTCCGTCAGTTTTTATTCTGTTTGGACTCCGTTTGATATCGATATTTCGCGAAACAAAAAACATGCAACAAACAGGAAATGGCACTAGGCACTGGATCAATATGTTAGTCCCAAAAATAGTATAAAAAGTTGCCAAAAGTATATGAAAGT
Source organism: Triticum urartu (assembly GCF_003073215.2). Lineage (NCBI taxonomy): Eukaryota > Viridiplantae > Streptophyta > Magnoliopsida > Poales > Poaceae > Triticum > Triticum urartu. The sequence continues at coordinate 260,835,942 of NC_053027.1, forward strand.
TGAATAATATTTGCATGGAACAATCAAAAATTATAGATACGACGGAGACGTATCAGCAGTCTGTCTGGAGACCGGAGATGGCATTTAATTGCAAAACTCATGGAATATTGAGCATCTCCGCAAGTTCTACCCGTAAGGCGCAGCTGTCAGGCCCTTCCCGACAGCCTCCCTTTTTTACAAGCCTTTGCCTCAGTTGCATGTAACCCTAAGCAACAGAGAAATAAACGAAGGGCTGGGGGGCCCCCGACCAAGTTGCATGCATGCATGAGCATTCCAAGAGCATTGCATAAGCATTTCGTGAGCATTGCTTATGCATATAGATAGGGTCGCATCTTGCATCATTTCCATCTATATAAGACTGCAGGTTCCTGCCGTGAGCTTAGCCTCTACCGGGAGTTGGGAAGATGAACCAGCAATGGGATCTCCGGCAAGCCGAACAGATAAGGTCCATAAATGTTCTGTAAGCTAAAACTCATGCATGAGAAAACCTCTCCGCTCTTTGAAACTTAGGTGCCCCCATCCCTAGGCTCGAACGTTGCTTCGGCCAGGATGGTCGTAGTGGCCTTTGATGAAAAGTGATTGGCTGGGGGCTGGTCCTATTATTATGTTCGGTAGGCTCAGTTCTCCGGCAGCAAAATAAAAGGGTACCGGCAGGATAGACTGCCAGGGAAGACTCATTTATTTAAACTAAAGAGGCATTCTACCTCTACCGGCAAGGTTCTTCTTTTTCATTAATATGTTGATAGTACAAGTACAAACCTTTCATAACATAGACATGGACTCGAGAGATTACATTAATTCTGCAAGTTCTACGCGTAAGGTGCGGCTGTCTGGCCCTTCCCGGTAGCCACCCTTTTGTACAGGCCTTGTCTCAGTTGCATGTAACCCCTTGTACAAAGCCAGGCACAGACCTTGGGCAACAGAGAAATAAATAAAGCGGTGGGGTGCCCCCAACAAGTTCCATGCATGCATAAGCATTTCATGAGCATCGCGTGTTCATATAGATAAGATCGCATCTGGCATCATTTCCATCTGCATACAATTGCAGGTTCCTGCCGATAACTTGGCCTCTAAAGGAAGCTGGAAATATGAACCAATACTGCGATCTCCGGCAAGCCAAACAGATAAGTTCTATCTCTTGTCCATACGTGTTCTGTAAGCAAAAACTTGTGCATAAGAGAACCTCGCCGCTTTTCTGAAACTTAGGTGCTCCCATCCCTTGACTCGAGCGCTACTTTGGTCAGGATGGTCGCAGTGGTCTTTGTTGAAAAAAGATTAGCGGGGGGCTGGTCCGTCGTCACCATTTGTGCTCGGTAGGCTTAACTCCCCGGCAGCAAATAGTGGGTACCGGTAAGATAGCCTTCTGAGGGAAACTCGTTTATTTAAAAATAAAGAGGCACTCCACCTCTGCATGGACATATACATGCACGAGTCCGTGACAAGGTTCATCTTTTTCATTAATATGCTGATCAAACAAGTACAAACCTTACAAGACACAAACATGTTTGCAAGAGATTACATTATTTGAACTAAAATTTGGCAACTTCATGTAGATTTAAGATTGAAAAAAGATAAGTGCCCCATAAACTCCTCTCCCTGTCCCTCTTATCCCAGGTAGTGCGGTGGGAAGAGAAAAGGGTGGGAGACGCGGCAACACAACACCACCCCGATCCCGTCGGGGCCTGCCAAAACATAGCCCGACAAGATCAGGAGTGGCAAGGCTACAAAGGAAGAAAATGAATGGAGCACCTCATAGACCCCCTGGTCACAGCTTCCTGGACCAATCCAGAGGCTCCAGCACAGCCACCAGCAAGAAGGACGTCAGTGCCTAGCAGGAAGGCCACTGGAGGAAGCGGAAGCGCCAGGAGGGCGACCCTTTCCCCGACAACTGATAAAATTGTGATGACAGTGCCGGGGAAAGGAGGGGAAAGACAGAAAGACGAGGCAGCAAGTCGCTAGTACGAGACGAATGCATCGGTGCTATCATACTCCAACTGGACGGCCTGCCTCCCTCCTTCTTCATCTCCCTGGCTTCATCTTCATCAACACTGTCCCAGGGGAACACCGACCTCGCGATCCAGCACCTTCCTCGGAGAGAAGGCGAGCGACCAAGACGGCTAGGGTGCTCGGGGGGCGCCGCTCCCCACGTTGGCGGGCAAGAAGGCACACCTCTCATCAACATTGGCCCGAAGGCCTCCGGAAAGGGCAGCGCTAGGATTACCAACGATCGCCGGCCCTGCCTCCTAGGCGAGCATCGAATACGCCGAGAGCTTGGTCGCCAAGCCAACAAGCAGCAGCAGCCCGGGGCTGAATGCCACACTACCCTATGGGAAACCAACCATGGTGGAAGGAGTAAGAATTTCCCCACAATGGGGAAGCTTAATATCCCCCATGCCACGGGCGGCTTGTCCGCGGCATCTTCTCCAAGCAAGGACCAGACTCACTCCCCAAGCACCAACACCAACACTTTGTGGCACCAACCCCAGGCTGGAGCGTTGGGCCTGGCCCAAGGCTCATCTCTTCGACATAAATAGCAGGAGGCAGAGAACGGAGGGGAAGGGATGAAAAGATGGATGACTCTGCTTTCCCCTCGCCCTCCTTTTATAGGCGGTCCGAGGAGGGGAGCCGCTCGCTCAACGTGCGACCACCGTCCTCCCCTGCCAATTCAAGAAGACTGAGCCCTCGCCTTGATGCTCTCTCGCACCACACACCTCCATTTACCTACCCCGTGCAATGCATGCAGCATACGTGGCTAAGGATAAGGGCGTGGTGGGAAGAGTGAATTGGCTGTTTCTACCCCGTGCATTAAAGTCATTCACGGGCCATTACAAGGGCGGCCCCACCACGATTGGCTTTACATGACGCGCAAGAAAAACGGAAACTGGCCCAGGCTCAAGATTATTGAAGAAAGCAAAGAAGACCTCAAGGAGCCAGTGCACTTATTGGGGCCTACCCCGAGGACGCTCGCTAGCATGTTCGGTGCAGGCCCGGGGCATCTGTCGGTGCAACAAACCCTAGGTCTGTTGCCCAGACTGTGCGCAGGCACAGGAGCAAGATTATAGTACCGTACCAGGCCAAAGTAAAAGAGACCAAGATCTTTAAAGGACCAACATACAGATCAAGAGGACTAAGACCAAGCCAGAAAAGTAAGAAACCACTAGGAGAAAGGCCTCCCTTGCCAGGTAGGCCAGCCTGGCGAGGACGGGGTTACCCCCGGAGGAAAACCTCCAAGGCACCATGGTAGGGCCTGCCGGGACTCGCGGAGGTGGAACCACCTCACCAAACCACCTTTCCATGACGCACGTCGTCGATCAGTGTAGTGTCAAGCCGCAAAGTGTACAAGTGGCAGCCATTTGCCTACAGATGACACCCGTCCTACGACATGTCAAGCGAGCAGGCGTGAAGCTGGCAAAACAACCCGACAACGCTTGCCGGGCAAGCGACGATGTGACGTTGAGCGGTGCATTTAATGCACTCTGTCAGCCTGCAGAGTTAGGTATGATAGCACTATTTGCTATCTTATGAGTGCATAATGACTGATTTGCCACTGTGATTACCCCTTAGCCTATAAAAGGAGGCCCATGGCAACCTTAGAAAGGGTGGGACCCTGTGTTAGTGAAACCACCCCCTCATATTTCCTACGCTCGTAGCCGTTTTGCCCTGAGGCAACCCTGTCGAGAAAACGCACTAGGACCACCACCATTTTTCCACCATTAGTCCACCAAAGAAGGAGTAGGGTTTTACGCCTCATAGCAGCCCGAACCTGGGTAAAATTGCTCATGTGATCTCTGCTGTGCTACCCCGTGCTCTTCTGCTCTTATTGTAATGTGACACCCCCCCCCCCCCCCCGCCGAACCATCAAGGGACCCATGGAACCATGGGTGGCCGTGGTTTGCCGCGACACCTAGCAGTGCATTTAATGCACTCTTTTCCTAACTAGTAGAGTTATGTATCATTGATCTGCATCAGTCCAATCATCCTGTAATGATCATTTTTCCACTTTGGTAACCCCTTTATTTATAAAAGGAGGGCCAAGGCAACCTTTACAGAGGTTCGAAACCTTGCAACACACACGCATAGATATCCGTGTAGCTGCCCTCTCCTGGCGACTTGCCGGGGGAGAGCGCTCCGTGTATTTTCTTCCACATTCACCCAATACATCCAAGCACTTATGTTTCTCAGCGGCCTGAACCTGGGTAAAAACCATGCCGTCTCCTGTTGTACTTGCTCTTCGTGCCAACTGATCCCCAGTCGAACCAGCAAAGGGGCAGCCCTGCCTCATAGATCGCCGGCTCCATGCCAACATCTTTGGTGTGCCAAGCAGGGGATTCGTTGCCGAGAACCCAGGTAGCAGGCGGCGCATCGATTCCATTGAGTTCATTATTGAGGGAGTCCTAGATTAGGGGGTCTCCGGATAGCCGGACTATATCCTTTGGTCAGACTGTTGGACTATGAAGATACAAGATTGAAGACTTCGTCCCGTGTCCGGATAGGACTCTACTTGGCGTGGAAGGCAAGCTAAGCAGTACGGATATGGTTATCTTCTCCTTTGTAACCGACCTTGTGTAACCCTAGCCCCCTCCGGTGTCTATATAAACCGGAGGGTTTTAGTCCGTAGGACAACATACAATCATACCATAGGCTAGCCTTTAGGGTTTAGCCTCTCCGATCTTGTGGTAGGTCAACTCTTGTAATACTCATATCATCAAGAATATATCAAGCAGGACGTAGGGTTATACCTCCATCAAGAGGGCCCGAACCTGGGTAAAACATCGTGTCCCCTGCCTCCTGTTACCGTCCGCCTTAGACGCACAGTTCGGGACCCCCTACCCGAGATCCGCCGGTTTTGACACTGAAATTGGTGCTTTCATTGAGATTTCCTCTATGTCTTCGCCGTTAGGCTTGATGGCTCCTACGATCATCGATAGGGATGCAGTCCAGGGTGAGACTTTTCTCCCCGGACAGATCTTTGCGTTCGGCGGCTTCGCACTGCGGGCCAACTCACTTGGCCATCTGGAGCAGATCGAAAGTTATGCCCCTGACCACCAGGTCAGGTTTGGAAGCTTAAACTACACGGCCGATATCCGTGGAGACTTGATCTTCGACGGATTCGAGCCCCTGCCTTGTGCGCCACGCGGTCACGATGAGTACGATTTAGCTCTACCATTGGACAGTGTTCAAGAAATCGCACTGGCAGCCGCTCCGACCTTCAATTCGGAGCCAGTTGCGCCATTCATGGACGGGTGGATAGACCCCGCCACGGAGGCCGTATCCTCTGCGGCGGTCGAGCCAAATATCGACCTTACCCTTCACGAGAGCCGTGTTGTCAAACTGCCGGATCCTTCTCTGGCCACGGACTTTGAACCGCCTGCGCCCGTTCCTGTCGAATCCGATTGGGCACCGATCATGGAGTTTACCTCCGCAGATATTTTTCAGCACTCGCCCTTTGGCGACATACTGAACTCATTATGGTCACTCTCCTTGTCAGGAGAGTCCTGGCCGAACTACGTCCGGCAGGATTGGGATGCGGATGACGAAGAAATTCACCACCCACCCACCACCCACTTAATAGACACTGTCGATGACTTAACCGACATGCTTGACATCGACTCCGAAGACATTGACGGTATGGACGATGATGCGGGAGGCGAAGAGGAACCACTGCCCACAGGGCACTGGACAGCCACCTCATCATATGACGTATACATGGTGGACACACCCAAAGAAAACGACGACGAGGAACGGAAGGATGCAGCAAAGGGTCGTTCCCTCGAGAAACAGTCAATGCGGCAGCGTAAGCGCCGCTCCAAATCCCGCCTCGGCAGAAGCAACGATCACATAGACCCATCGTTAGAGCAGGGTGAACCATCGCCTAACCACGGCAGCACGGAGAATCAAACCGAACAACCCAACCCCGTCAACGATAACAGTCCGGACGACATCACACCGGACAGGCGCCAGGAGCAACATAATGCCCACCAAAGGCTTGTTGCCACGACGAGGAGTCTGAGAAAACAGAAGCAAAGGCTCAAGGTTGCATAAGACACACTCAAAATCAAATCGAGTGAAGTACTCAACACCGCAGCGAAGTACGGCAGTAATCTCCACACCAAGAGCTATCCGAAGCGAAAGTTGCTACCTGAATTCGATGAGGAGGCCTTAGATCCTCCACAATTTAAAAATAAAATGGCCATCCGGTCGGATAGACGACCTCATAGACAACATGAAGCGGCAAACAATGCCGCACATAAACCAGTACGCGATCCGCGTAAGGGCTCGCATCAAAAGGACGGCGCAACCAGATCCATCTATGGACCACACAAGCCCGCTCCAACATACAATGCAACACAACAAACATCCGAACACCACGGTACACCCAAATACAGGGGTGCCACACACCCCCTAAGTTTCACCGACGAGGTGCTGGACCATGAGTTTCCAGAGGGATTCAAACCTATAAACATGGAGGCGTACAACGGAACAACAGACCCTGGGGTCTGGATTGAGGACTATATCCTCCATATCCATATGGCTCGAGGAGATGATCTCCACGCCATCAAGTACTTACCCCTCAAGCTCAAGGGGCCAGCTCGGATCACCGGATGCAGACGATTTAAGTCATATAACTCCACAGCCCGGTGAGTCAGCCCAAAAACTTTGGAACAGGTTCCTCACTAAAAAGAACCAAATAGTCAACTGTCCGGAGGCCGAAGCCTTAGCAGCTTTCAAGCATAGTGTTCGAGACGAATGGCTTGCCAGACACCTCGGTCAAGAAAAGCCGAGAACAATGGCAGCATTAACAAGCCTCATGACCCGTTTTTGCGCGGGCGAGGACAGCTGGTTAGCCCGATGCAGCACCAGCAACCCAAGTACATCCGAAGTCAAGGATGGAAACGGGAAATCACGATGCAGCAAGAATAAGCGCCGGAATGAAGAAGACAGCCCGAAGAGCACGGCGGTAAACGCCAGATTTAGAAGCTCTCGGCCAGGTCAGCAGAAGCCGCCCTCCAAAGGCAACAGAGACCAACTGTCCAGCCTAAACAAAATTCTAGACCAAATATGTCAGATCCATAGCACTCCTGATAAACCCGCAAATCATACCCATAGAGAATGTTGGGTCTTCAAACAGTCCGGCAAGCTCAACACCGAGCACAAGAGGCGGGATACACCAAGCGAAGACGAGGATGAGCCTCGCAAGCAAAGCACAGGGGAACAGAAGAAATTCCCACCAGAAGTCAAAACAGTCAACGTGTTACACGTGTTAAAGGGGAAAAACAAAGCGGCACCCCTAGAAAGACATGCCCGAGGGCCTATCACCACAGAATTCCGCCACTGGTCATCCCAACCGATCACCTTCGACCATCAGGATTACTCGGCAAGTATCCGGCATGCAGGATGGGCTACCTTGGTATTAGATCCAATAATTGATGGATACCTCCTCACACGAGTCCTGATGGACGGCGGCAGCAGTTTAAATCTGATATATCAGGACACAGTCCGCAAAATGGGGATAGACCCAACAAAATTTTTCCGCAGCAATGCTACCTTTAAAGGAGTAACGCCAGGCCCAGAGGCCCATTGCAGGGGCTCCCTGCTACTAGAGGTTATATTCGGCTTCCCCGATAACTTCCACAGTGAAAATTTAACCTTCCACATCGCTCCGTTCCAAAGTGGCTATCAAGCACTGCTTGGATGCGAAGCTTTCGCTCGCTTTAACGCAATACCGCATTACGCTTCCCTGACGCTTAAGATGCCTAGTCCACGCGGCATCATCAAAGTAAATGGAAACATTGAGCGCTCCTTGCGCGCCGAAGACAAGGTAGCCGCACAGTAAACGGCCTCACCAACTAAAGTATCTGATATGTCGTTAAGACCACAGACACGGTTGGACGAGTCCGGTACAGCTATATATAATTGATACAGGTGTGATGGCTATACCCCTATTACAATACAAGGGGCTCAACGCGCGCGGACAAGTGGCAATAAGGCTCACCTTTACTCATTTTGAACTATATATCATTTATTTAGTATAACTTAAGTTTTGCACGTCAACTTTTCAATCAAGTTCCTCTCTTTTTTAGATGACCATCGTGCTACACCCGTCCAGGATACGGCACAACGGATACATAGGCGCAGACCTGTAGCAGGGACCTGTTCCAAGGATTCTTTGTAGATTAAGACCCTGCGTAAACCTTTTTTACTGTCTCTTGTTGATTTACATCCCTCGGATTCTCAGTACAATCGAGAAGGATGCTCACGTCTTGGCATGTGGCCACGCCAGAATAATGCACGTACCTGGAAACCAGGGGCTTATTACAAAGGGTACTGTTTAGACCCGGTTTATACCATAAACACCGAATACCTTAGGGAGTGTTCGGCGTCGCGAGTTTGGCCTTATATGCATCAGCTCCAAATCATGTCTTTGGTCAAATGTTGGGTTTGCCCGGCTCATGTGTTTTGCTGCCTTACGTTTCGCTCTATCGGCTAAGGCGGCACCAGGAGAACTACTGCGATTGTGCCCTGGTTCATCCGAACGAGCACCTCAATAGCGAAAGCCAAAAACTGACTGTCATGATATAGCATGGGACTAGTCAACCACTCGATGACCTATTGGAATCTTCAGGATTCCTCCACATTACCGAAGGGCCGTTTCCCGGCCAGGCATGTACGCACCCCGAATCCGGATGAGTCCGGAGCCACCAGGAGCTATATAGTAGCCCCACTGTCAAACTCCTCTGGCTAAGTGAATGTGTTAAAGCATTATAGTCAGGTTGCCAGTTCCTTGTGCTATCACCTCCTTAATAGGACCAAGACGTTGGATTAAGTGTGAATATGCGTCTTCTGCGAACACCCCCGCATTATATGCATGGGGGCTGAAGCCGACGACTGCAATCTTTCAGGTTATATACATGTATACATAAACGGCCCCACAGGAGGCATCACAATACTTTCGGGGAAAAGTATAAATACAGCCTTCATAAATTCAATAAAATGTTGTTTTTACTATGGGAATACATGTCACTCAAACATAACATTCTTCGAGCATTGGGCCTCTATCGAATGAGCACCCTCAAGAACTTCTTCAAAATAGTGCTCGGCAGCCACTCGGCTTATGGCCGAACCCTGTGCCGCGACAGTGGTGGCATCCATCTCCGCCCAGTATGTTTTGACATGGGCAAGGGCCATCCGCGAGCCTTCTATGCACGCCGACCTCTTCATCGCATTAATGCGTGGCACCGCACCAAGGAACTGTTGCACCAAGCTAAAATAGTTGTTCGGCTTTGGCCTTTCCGGCCATAGATGATCCACGACAGACCTCATGGCGAGTCCAGACAATCTATTGAGTTCGGCCCATTCGGCAAGCTGATCAGTCAGTGGAAGCGGACGCTCTAGAATGTTAAATTGCGACCAGAATAGCTTGTCCACTTCATGATCTATTTGATCTCGGAAATATTCAGCCGCATCGACAGCGCTCGCCGCCAAGTCCAGATATGCGTCGGCTGAACTCCACAGCCGCTTCAGAGGGGCATACCGCGGATCGCCGACCTTCCTCCGCAGCATAAAGGGGTTCCCAGCCACAATGTCCCCGGCTTCACGCAGTTCCTCCTTCTTGGCTCTCATTGCAGAACGGGTGTCTTTGGTCGCCATTGTGGCCTTTTCGTGGTCCGTAGCCTTCGCCCGGTTTTCTTCTTCAAGAAACAGGCAGCGGTCGGCTGTGTCTTTTAACTTCACAGCCATCTTGGCCATTTTTTCTTTGTTCTCGCTATGCGCGGCCTTCTCTGCTCTCAACTCTTCGTCCGCCTTCAAAGCAGCCGCATTACTACTTCTTGCTTGCTCCTTGGCTCGGGCAAGCTCCGCCCGTAGGGCCTCCACGGTGGCAGCTCCATCTGCAGTCACAACATATTGAAGATACTGGCATCACGCTGCTCTTACTATGTGACATTCACTAAAAACATCACCTACCCTGTGCCTCGTCAAGCCGCTTGTTAACATGCTCGATGTCGGCATCCGCCGCATCCAGTCGCCGCTTTAGTTCAGCGACCACATCAGTCCGGCTAGCCACCGGAGCTTCAGACACTTGCACATAAAGGCGGTCTGGTTGTTGCCTGGGACTATGATCCTCTGTTCGCCGCCGTTCTCGACGACAACCAGAGTGTCAGAGGCTACTATCTACACAGGGCAGACCTAAAACTGTGCGGTACTATCACAAATGCATATCATTTCACATACCTCAAAGCCCGTCAGTAGACTCATAAAAGCTTCATGCAACCCGCTTTCGGCGGACGAAATCCTTTCAATCACCGTATCCATCAATGTACGATCCTCTTCTAAGATAGTGGCTCGCCCTAGCAGATCCCTCAGTGCGTCCAACCGCATACCAGACGGTGCCGGATTCTTTTGGTTGCTCTCTTCAAGATCCGGATACTGGGGACTTCGGGCGACCATAGGATTATCTTCTGGCCTCACCGGATCCGGAGTGACCCTCCGCAACGACACTTCAAGGTCGCCCGCTTCTTGAGCTGGGGAGTCCGGGGGAGGCGTTTCGCTCTCCATCATCTCCGGAAGAAGATGCCCCGAAGACGAGCTCTGCTGAAAAGGGCTCAGATCCGAACTGCAAGATAAATGCTTCGGTTATTTTCCTCAGAAGGTAGTATATCTTCGCTATTAAGTACTTTTTAATTACTTACAGCTCGTTAGAGGGATGATCCCCGCATGGACTTTGTGCGGCAAGAGCACCCTGTGAGGCAGGACCCTCTGGTGGAGTTTTCTTCTCCTATTTGGAAACCTTGGTTTCCGGATCTTTAGGGGTAGTCCTCTTCCTCCCCCGGGGCGATGGAACATCAGATGCTTCCCCTTGGTTATCCTCCCTCACGGAGGCGCTCGTTCCCTCGGTTGGAATAGGTAGCAGTGGAGGCCCGCTTTTGCCCCCTTTATTCCCCCCTTCATCTTCCCTTGAGGGCACCAGGCAAGGTGCTGGCTCGAGCATCTTTTCCAGCACCGTATTGTCCAAGCCCTCGCGAAGGGGAGCCAAACACCGGATCATCTTCTCCTTTGTTATCCAGTCCTGGTCAAGGAGAGATTCTTCAGAATGATGTCATGATAAAAGAAAGACAGTGTGTTCGACTAGAGGATTACTTACTTGGGCCGCGGTGCGGTTGCTGCTCAGGCCCACGTCCTCGGTGGTGTCCGGACACTCTATTTGGGGTCCAAAGAACGACTTGTACATCTCCTCATGCGTCAGGCCGAGGAAATTCTGAATAGCGCGCGGTCCTTCTGGGTTGAATTCCCACAAGCGGAGGGGCCGGTGTTTGCAAGGCTGGACTCGACAAACCAGCATAACTTGCACTACCATAACCAAACTAAAATATCCCTCGAAGAGATCTCGGATGCGGCTCTGCAGTATGGGCACATCCTTGGCTGGACCCCAGCTCAGCCACCTGCTGATCCATGACATTAGTTGTGGCGGAGGGCCCGAGCAAAAGGCGGGGGAAGCTACCCACTTGGCACTTCTGGGAGCGGTGACGTAGAACCACTCCCGTTGCCATAATCCGGACACCTCTGGAAAGGAACCCTTTGGCCATGGAGCTCCAGCGATCTTGCTTATTAACGCACCTCCGCACGCCGCATGTTGCCCCTCGACCGTCTTCGGCTTCACATCAAAGGTCTTGAGCCACAGGCCGAAGTGAGGGGTAATGCGGAGGAAGGCCTCACATACGACAATGAATGCCGAGATGTGGAGAAAGGAATCCGGGGCTAGATCGTGGAAATCAAGCCCGTAATAGAACATCAAACCCCTAATGAAGGGATCCAGAGTAAGGCCTAGTCCTCGGAGGAAGTGGGAGATGAACACGACGTCTTTATTGGGTTCAGGAGTAGGGACGACCTGCCCTCGGGCAGGCAGCCGATGTGAAACTTCGGCGGTCAGGTATCTTGTCTCCCTCAACTTCTTGATATCCTCTTCCATGACGGAGGAGGGCATCCACCGGCCCTGGAGGCTGGATCCGGACATGATTGAAGGTCTGAAGCACCTGAACTGGCCTTTGGGTGTTAGAACTCGAGGCGGGGGAAGGATTCGATTGAGCACGGGATGAAAAAAGTAAAAGCCTTGTCCCTTTATAAAGAGGGTGAATGTCAAGCGTCCTCCTCGTGGCCGTTTGGGACTTGCCTAAAATCTAGGAGTCCTATGCATGGTTGGGTTACCCACGCCCGTATTGATGAGAATCACGTAATAAGGGGGACACGATCTCTTCTTTAACAAGACGTGTCAAGAAACTGTCTCGCGTTATGTGCGGGGCTAGTTAAAGAAAAACGGTTCGAATAATCACCGAGCCATGGCATGATGTCATGTTGCCGAAATGTGTCAGCAGATTAGATTTGTGGAAATATTATTCTCTCTACGGTGGTATGTGGAACTCATTTTGCAGGGTCGGACACTACCCTTTTATTCAAACTCTTCTGTGGTGTATCCGGAGGAGGAACCCGCCTTGCAATGCCGAAGACAACACTGTGCGCTGAATTCATCGTCATTGAAGCCTGGTTCAGGGGCTACTGAGGGAGTCCTAGACTAGGGTGTCTCCGGACAGCCGGACTATATCCTTTGGCCGAACTGTTGGACTACGAAGATACAAGATTGAAGACTTTGTCCCGTGTCCGGATAGGACTCTACTTGGCGTGGAAGGCAAGCTAAGCAGTACAGATATGGTTATCTTCTCCTTTGTAACCGACCTTGTGTAACCCTAGCCCCCTCCGGTGTCTATATAAACCGGAGGGTTTTAGTCCGTAGGACAACATACAATCATACCATGGGCTAGCCTTTAGGGTTTAGCCTCTCCGATCTCGTGGTAGATCAACTCTTGTAATACTCATATCATCAAGAATAAGTCTAGCAGGACATAGGGTTTTACCTCCATCAAGAGGGACCAAACCTGGGTAAAACATTGTGTCCCCTGCCTCCTGTTACCATCCGCCTTAGACGCACAGTTCGGGACCCCCTACCCGAGATCCGCCGGTTTTGACACCGACGATTATCATCATCACCGCCCATGGCACCCAAGAAGAAGGGCTCCATGGCTGTCAAGCCTTCTACGTCCCAGCACCAGTCGCCTTTATCTGCGGGCGGCGCAGGTGGCGTCGCCACCGCGGATGGAGCGAATACCATGGTGGGCACGACCGGTGCACGCGCTGCGGTCACCGATCCCGCCATGACGGGAGAAAACGATGGGGATGCTGGAGGTGGACGCTTACCTCAATGCTTAGGCGAAGACGACGGTCATGGCGGAGGCGACGCGGGTGCTCTACCCCTGCCTCCTCCGCATTCCTGCGAACGCGGCCACCGGAGTGACCCCGTTCGATCGGGCCCAGACCATGACTTTCCCGCTATGGTAGCACAGGCGGCGACCAGGCGAGGCAACCCTTGCAACGAAGCATGCGTTGTTAGCCCAGTTGTCGACAAGCCAGCGCCCTGCGACACGGGTACCTACTTAGCGGGGTCGGGTACCCGGCAGTACTACCGGCCGCGGCAAGTCCACTGTATATCCACTGGTCCCTGACAAGTATGGGATGCTGCTGGGATGTCGTGGCAAGATATCCACCTTATTTTTCCACAATGGAATTCCCAACACGTTAAGATCCTTGGTACGAACCATGTGTAGAGGAAAGAGACCTTCGCGTACAAGGTTTCCAGAGGGGGGGAAGAAAGGAGAAAGGGTCATCTGTCCCACAAGACGAGGACTATAGCAAAAGGAAATGCTAAGTTCAATTTTTTCTCAACTTCCTATTCCTAGTTTATTCTTTGTGATTCCCTTCCTGAACCTGATGAATGTATAAGAAACTTGCATGCGAAGGAACCTTGCCATGGTCATTCGCGCCCTTGTCTATTTTGAGCCTGATCAATAGCTTAGGTGGATGCGTTGATAGCATCGACGAATAACTTGTTGGTGGCAGCACTACTAGCAGGCTTCTAAGGATCCATCCTCAAAGTGCTCGTGGCTAGTGATTAGCCTCAACAAAGTTCCAACATGTATAGGGTGCTCAATTGTACAATGACAGAAGGAAAAATAAATCGAAGGGATAACATGAGTTTGTGCCACTACTTAAAAGTAATATTACATCACGAAAGTAGCAAAGACTTACCATAAGGTCAAATTTTGTCTTTTGTTTGGCAGTGTGGGGATAAACATAATGACGAGCCTAATTAGTGCGGTCGCCTTGGACCCTGGGAACTATGAGTACCTTGTCAGAGATGGGTGATACGTCTCCGTCGTATCTACTTTTCCAAACACTTTTGCCCTTGTTTCGGACTCTAACTTGCATGATTTGAATGGAACTAACCCGGACTCACGTTGTTTTCAGCAGAATTGCCATGGTGTTATTTTTGTGCAGAAATAAAAGTTCTCGGAATGACCTAAAAATCAAGGGAGAATTATTTTGGAATATAAAAAATACTAGAAGAAAGATCCATGTCAGGAGCCCGAACACCTATCCACGAGGGTGGGGGCGCGCCCTAACCCCTGGGTGTGCCCCCTGCCTCGTGGGCCCCTGATGCTCCACCGACATCAACCTTGAATCTATATATTCACTTTCGGGGAGAAAAAAATCAGAGAGAAGGATTCATCGCGTTTTACAATACGAAGCCGCCGCCAAGCCCTAAACTCTCTCAGGAGGGCTGATCTCGAGTCCGTTCGGGGCTTCGGAGAGGGGAATCCGTCGTCATCGTCATCATCAACCTTCCTCCATCACCAATTTCATGATGCTCACCGCCGTGCGTGAGTAATTCCATTGTAGGCTTGTTGGACAGTGATGGGTGTTGGGGAACGTAGTAATTTCAAAAAAATTCCTACGCACACACAGGATCATGGTGATGCATAGCAACGAGAGGGGAGAGTGAGTCCATGTACCCTCGTAGACCGAATGCGGAAGCATTAGCACAACGCGGTTGATGTAGTCGTACATCTTCACGATCCGACCGATCCAAGTACCGAATGCACGGCACCTCCGAGTTCTGCACACGTTCAACTCGATGACGTCCTGCGAGCTCCAATCTAGCAAAGCTTCACAGGAGAGTTTCGTCAGCATGATGGCGTGGTGACGGTGATGATGATGCTATCAACGCAGGGCTTCGCCTAAGCACCGCTACAATATGATCGAGGTGGATTATGGTGAAGGGGGGCACCACACACACCTAAGAGATCAATGAATAATTCTTGTGCCTATGGGGTGCCCCCTACCGTCGTATATAAAGGAGCAAGGGGGAGGAGGCGGCCAGCCAGGGAGAGGCGCGCCAAGAGGGGAGTTCTACACCCACTCGGAGTAGGACTCCTCCTTTTCCTAGTAGGAGTAGGAGAGGGGGAAGGAAAGGGAGAGGAGGAGAAGGAAAGAGGGGGCCAGCCCCCCTTGCCCTAAACAAATTCGGTTTGGGCCTTGGGGGGAGCGCCCCGCACTCCCCTTTCTGCCCTCTGTTTCCACTAAGGCCCATGTAGGCCCATTAAGCCCCACGGGGGGTTCCGGTAACCCCCGGTACTCCGGTATATGTCTAAAACCTTCCGGAGCCTTTTTGGTGTCCGAACATAGTCGTCCAATATATCGATATTTATGTCTCGACCATTTCGACACTCCTCGTCATGTTCGTGATCATATCCGGGACTCCGAACTACCTTCTGTACATCAAAACACAAAAACTCATAATACCGATCGTCACCGAACTTTAAGTGTGCGGACCCTACGGGTTCAAGAACTATGTAGACATGACCGAGACACGTCTCCGGTCAATAACCAATAGCGGAACCTGGATGCTCATATTGGCTCCCACATATTCTACGAAGATCTCTATCAGTCAAACCGCATAACAACATACGTTGTTCCCTTTGTCATTGGTATGTTACTTGCCCGATATTCGATCGTCGGTATCTCAATACCTAGTTAAATATCGTTACTGGCAAGTCTCTTTACCCGTACTGTAATACATGATCCTGCAACTAACTCATTAATTACAATGCTTGCAAGGCTTATAGTGATGTGCATTACTAAGTGGGCCTAGAGATACCTCTCCGACAATCAGAGTGACAAATCCTGATATCGAAATACGCCAACTCAACAAGTAGCTTCGGAGACACCTGTAGAGCACCTTTATAATCACCCAGTTACGCTGTGACATTTGGTAGCACACAAAGTGTTCCTCTGGTAACGGGAGTTGCATAATCTCATAGTCATGGGAACATGTATAAGTCATGAAGAAAGCAATAGCAACATACTAAACGATCATCGTGCTAAGCTAACGGAATGGGTCGAGTAAATCACATCATTCTCTAATGATGTGATCCCGTTAATAAAATGACAACTCATGTCTATGGCTAGGAAACTTAACCATCTTTGATTCAACGAGCTAGTCAAGTAGAGGCATACTAGTGACACTCTGTTTGTCTATGTATTCACACATTTACTAAGTTTCCGGTTAATACAATTCTAGGATTAATAATAAACATTTATCATGATATAAGGAAATAAATAATAAATTTATTATTGCCTCTAGGGCATATTCCCTTCAGTCTCCCACTTGCACTAGAGTCAATAATCTAGTTCACATCTTTATGTGATTAGTTCACATCTCCATGTGACTAATACCCAAAGGGTTTACTAGAGTCAATATTCTAGTTCACATCGCTATGTGATTAACACCCAAAGAGAGATCATGTTTTGCTTGTGAGAGAAGTTTAGTCGACGGGTCTGCAATATTTAGATCCGTATGTATTTCACAATTTTATGTGTCTACAATGCTCTGCACGGAGCTACTCTAGCTAATTTCTCCCACTTTCAATATGTATCCAGATCGAGACTTAGAGTCATCTAGATCGATGTAAAAAGCTTGGATCGTAGTAATTCTTTACGACGAACTCTTTTATCACCTCCATAACCGAGAAATATTTCCTTAGTCCTATAAGGATAATTTTGACAGCTGTCCAGTGATCTATTCCTAGATCACTATTGTACTCCTTTGCCAAACTCAAGGCAGGGTATACAATAGGTCTGGTACACAGCATGGCATACTTTATAGAACCTATGACTAAGGCATAGGGAATGACTTTTCATTCTCTTTTTATTTTCTGTCGTGGTCGGGTTTTGAGTCTTTACTCAACTTCACACCTTGCAACACAGGCAAGAACTCCTTCTTTGACTATTCCATTTTGAACTACTTCAAAATCTTGTCAAGGTATGTACTCATTGAAAAAACTTATCAAGCGTCTTGATCTATCTCTATAGATCTTGATGCTCAATGTGTAAGAAGCTTCATTGAGGTTTTTTTTTGAAAAACTCTTTTCAAACACTCCTTTATGCTTTCCAGAAAATTCTACATTATTTCAACAATATGTCATTCACATATACTTATCAGAAATGTCATAGTGCTCCCACTCACTTTCTTGTAAATATAGGCTTCACCGCAAGTCTGTATAAAACCATATGCTTCGATCACTTTATCAAAGCATATATTTCAATTCCAAGATGCTTGCGCCAGTCCATAGATGGATAGCTGGAGCTTGCTCACTTTGTTAGCACCTTTATGATCGACAAAACCTTCTAGTTGCATCATATACAACTCTTCTTTAAGAAATCCATCAAGGAATACAGTTTTGACATCCATTTGCCAGATTTCATAAAATGCGGCAACTGCTAACATGATTCAGACAGACTTTTAAGCATCAATACGAGTGAGAAAATCTCATCGTAGTCAGCACCTTGAACTTGTTGAAAACATTTTACGATAATTCGAGCTTCGTAGATAGTAACACTACTATCAGCGTCCGTCGTCCTCTTGAAGATCAATTTATTCTTAATGACTCACCGATCATCGGGCAAGTCAATCAAAGTCCATACTTCGTTCTCACACATGAATCCCATCTCAGATTTCATGGCCTCAAGCCATTTGGCGGAATCTGGGCTCATCATCGCTTCCTCATAGTTCATAGGTTCGTCATGGTCTAGTAACATGACTTCCAGAAAGGATTACCGAACCACTCTGGTGCGGACCATACTATGGTTGTCCAATGAGGTTCGGTAGTAACTTGATCTGAAGTTACATGATCATCATCATTAGCTTCCTCACTAATTGATGTAGGAGTCACTCGAACTGATTTATGTGATGAACTACTTTCCAATTCGGGAGAAGGTACAATTTCCTCATCAAGTTCTACATTCCTCCCACTCACTTCTTTTGATAGAAACTCCTTCTCTAGAAAGGATCCACTCTTAGCAACAAAGATATTGCCTTTCGGGTCTGTGATAGAAGGTGTACCCAACAGTTTCTTTTGGGTATCCTATGAAGACGCACTTTTCCGATTTAGGTTTGTGCTTATCTGGCTGAAACTTTTTCACCTAAGCATCACAACCCCAAACTTTAAGAAACGACAGCTTAGGTTTCTAGCCAAACCATAGTTCCTACGGTGTCTTCTCAACGGATTAGATGGTGCCCCTATTTAATGTGAATGTAGCTGTCTCTAATGCATAATGTGACGCCCCCGATTTGACCGTACACTAATCATGCACGCAAATGTGTACGACCAAGATCAGGAACTCACGGGAAGATATCACAACACAACTCTAGACACAAATTAAAATAATACAAGCTTTATATTACAAGCCAGGGGCCTCGAAGGATCGAATACAAATGCTCGAAGGCACAAGAGTCAGCGGAAGCAACAATATCTAAGTACAGACATAGGTTAAACAAGTTTGCCTTAAGAAGGCTAGCACAAAAGTAGGAATGATCGAAAAGGCGAGGCCTCCTGCCTGGGACCTCCTAACTACTCCTCGAAGTCGAACTCCACGTAGAATAATCCTCGGGATCCTCTGGCTCCTGGACTCCGTCATCTGGTCGCAACAACCGGGTACAGAAAGGGGGAAAAGGGGGAGCAAAGCAACCGTGAGTACTCATCTAAAGTACTCGCAAGCAAGGAGCTACACTACATATGTATGCATTGGTATCAAATGGAAAAGGGGTATCATATGTGGACTGAACTACAGAAAGCCGGAATAAGAGGGGGATAGCTAGTCTTATCGAAGACTACGCTTCTGGTAACCTCCATCTTGCAGCAGGAGAAGAGAGTAGATGGTAAGTTCACCAAGTAGCATCGCATAGCATAATCCTAACCGATGATCCTCCCCTCGTCGCCCTGTGAGAGAGCGATCACCGGTTGTATCTGGCACTTGGAAGGGTGTGTTTTATTAAGTATCCGGTTCTAGTTGTCATAAGGTCAAGGTACAACTCCAAGTCGTCCTGTTACCAAAGATCACGGCTATTCGAATTGATTAACTTCCCTGCAGGGGTGCACAACATTTCCCAACACGCTGATCCCCTTTGTCCGGACACACTTTTCTGGGTCATGCCCGGCCTCGGAAGATCAACACGTCGCAGCCCTACCTAGGCACAACAGAGAGGTCAGCACGCCGATCTAAATCCTATGGCACAGGGGTCTGGGCTCATCGCCCTTTGCACACCTGCACGTTGCAAACACGGCCGGTGAGCAGACCTAGCAACCTCCATTACAAAGGAAGTTGCGTTACGTGGTCCAACCCAGCGCGCGCCGCTCAGTCCCTGATGTCACGAAGGCTTCGGCTGATACCACGACGTCGAGTGCCCATAACTGTCCCCGCGTAGATGGTTAGTGCATATAGGCCAGTAGCCAGACTCAGATCAAATACCAAGATCTCGTTAAACGTGTTATCTTGAAGACACCGCGAACGCCGACCAGGGCCAGACCCACCTCTCTCCTAGGTGGTCTCAACCTGCCCTGTCGCTCCGCCACAAAGATCCACCCAGAGAGCCATCGGGACAAAGGTCCTTTCAGCCCCCAATCCGTGAATCACTCGCGGGTACTCCTCGAGCCAACCCGACATTAGTCATCACATGTATCATGTATAAGGTACAGGTATATATCCATGATCAACTCCCGAGTGATCATGGCCCGATAGTATAGCATGGCAGACGGACAAGAATGTATGACCACTGATGATAAACTAGCACCCTATACTAAGCATTTAAGATTGCAGGTAAGGTATCAACAGCTGGAGCAACAATGACAGGCTATGCATCAGAATAGGATTAACGGAAAGCAGTAACATGCTACACTACTCTAATGCAAGCAGTAGAGATACGGGTAGGCGATATGTGGTGATCAAAGGGGGGGCTTGCCTGGTTGCTCTGGCAAGAGAGAGGGGTCGTCAACACTGTAGTCGTACTGGGTAGCAGCGGTGTCGGTCTCGGTGTCTAGCAAGAGAAGAGGGGGAAGAAACAATAAATATAATGCAAACAAATGCATGACGATGCATGACATGACAAAGCGTGATGCTAGGTGTGCGCTAACGCGGTATGAGGTGGTACCGGTGAGGGGGGAAACATCCGGGAAAATATCCCCAGTGTTTCGCGTTTTCGGACAGATGAACCGGAAGCGGAAAGTTGTGTGTTCGCTATGCTAGGGATGCGTGGCAGACGAACGGGCCGCGTTTTCGGATTCGTCTCGTCGTTCTGAGCAACTTTCATGTACAAAGTTTTCCCATCGGAGTTACGGTTAATTTTCTATAATTTTCCAAAGTTTTATCAATATTCTAGAATTTTGTGTTTAATTTAAATCCGAATTGACCAAGTCAATGTGACTAGTCAAAAGGAGAGGTGGTGGCCCACATGTCATGGTCATAGGTGTAGATTACTTAGGCTAAATTAATTTAAACTAGGGGGGCACATGGCATTGTTTATAGACTAATTAGCACTAAATTACATCCTACCTAAACTAGTCCTAATTAATCCTAGCCTAATTAAACCATGGGTCGGCCGGTGGCATAGCCAGCCGTGGCTGTGTACACAGACGCAACGCACATAGCTAGGGGTTACTTTTGTTCCAACAAAGCATTTTGCGATTTTTATAGAATTTATGCCATATTTGAATTTGGTCCAATGGAATAATTTGGAGGTTGCTATGTGTACTCCCAACACAAATTAATTTCAACGAAGTTAGACTTTGTTTGACCATAGTTTTGTTGCCATCCAGAGAGCTAAGACGATGGAAATAGCAAAAGCTAGCCAGCGCTACAGTAACATTCAGTTACTGTAGCAGCGGCAGCAGAGCAGCGAAACGCAGTGGCAGGAGTTAAGGAATAGCAGCGGCGGCATCACCTATGCATCCGTAGTAGTAACAAGAAGCAGCAGTAGGAAGCAAGCAACAACAGCAGAGTTTCAGCGGCATCAGCAGTAAAGGTAGCAGGCAGCAGGGACAACACGGCTGGGCGCGGGCGCGCGTTGTGCAGGGCCGGAGCTCAGGCACGCAGGGGCAGGGCGACCAGGGGGCGCGTGGGAGCACGCACGGGGGCGAGGCCATGCGCAGGCGGGCAGGCACGGAGGCGCGCGGGCATGGCATTTACGCGATGGGCGCGGAGGCATGAACAGCAGTACGCGGCAAGCGACGTTGGCAGCAGAAGCAGGTCGGGCACGAGCGAGCGCACGGGCAAGGGGACGCGGGTGTGGCGGGCAGAGGCTCATGGTGTGGCCAAAGGGCTTGAGGACGCGCACGGTACGGCGGTGAGCTTCGATCGCGACGAAAACGTCGGCTACAGGCAGGAATTCGAGTACTAGTGAGAGGGCTTTCAAGCGAGTTCTCACCAGGGAGCACAGGAAAGGCTCGGCGAGGGACGGGAGCAGCAGAGGGTGCCGGAATCGACTGTGGCGCCGTGGTGGCCGTAGGTGGAAGAAGGCCTCGATCCACTCGACTCGGCACGTTCCAGCTCGATCCGTGGACGTAGTCGAAGTAGCGGACGGCGATGAAACGTGGGGAAAAAGTCTCAGGTGCCCGGGAGCTCAGTGAGCGCGGGAACGGCGAAGGCCATGGCGGTGGTGGTTCGGCCTAGCGGGGGCGGGGAGGCCGATGGCGACGCGAGGAAGGGAGGGGGATGGATCTAGGGTTCGGGGGGCGTCAGGCGAAGACCTTATAGGCGGGGGCAGGGGGCGGATGGCCGCCACACACGGCCATCGCCGGCTGATGGCCGCCACGGCACCCCTCCCTCCTGTAGCGAGAGGTGGGAGGCAAGTGGGGGGTTGGCCAGGGCCGTTTTGCTAGATGGGCCAAGGGGCCAGTAGATTAGGTTTCTGATCCTTTTACTAGTATTTTTCCATTTACTTATCTGTTTATTTACTTAGCTACTATTTTGTACTTTCTTTTTAAATCAATTAATTTTGTAAAATGTAAAACCTTGCCATATAATTACTATGCATTATTTTACTCTGCCACAAAAAGTTTGGGTTCGAAATAATTTATTAAGTTTGAGTTCATATTTAAATGGGATAAAAGGTGTTGTTGGTCCATTGTTTTAATATCGAGAGGCAATTTTATATTTTGCAAAATGTTAATTCTTTCATGACAAATTGTTAGTGAATATTTGCAACCTACCGAACATTTTGTTTTACCGTTTCCAGAAATAATAATTTGACTTGTTATTTAAAATTTTGAATTGTTTTTGAATCTTCATGAGATTAATAATAGTAATCGCAGTGACATGGCATCATTAGAAGAGATTCACTATAGTTTAATTATCCGGGCGTCACAATTCTCCTCCACTACAAGAAATCTCGTCCCGAGATTTAGGAGAGGGAGTAAGGGGGGGGGAAGGGATTTGGTTATGAAATTCTAACGGGTCTTCTCGGTGTTGGTTGCTCTTCCTGAAGTAGTTGACCCTCTACATTGACGTCTTCATTTCTCTGCTTCAGGTTATCATGGTGAAGTCGGCATCCTTTCTTCAAGAACTCCATCATAGTTACGAAAAGGATAAGGGATAGCTCTACAACGATAGAATGTTATAAGGGAAAATCATCTGGGGGTTATCCCAAGAATGAACATAGGAGTATCTCTTGAGTTGAACAAATGAAACACATCGAGAGCAAAGTAAGAAAGCACCATAAGAAGTTTCAAGCGGATAGAAAATTGTCGTTGCCTAAAACAATGCGTGTAAGGGGTTCAGAGCAACGAGAATTCGTATTGTGTCTGATACTAGAATTGATCACTAGGAAGGTGGCTCGTGAATTAGATACGAAGCCAAGCGCAAGGGATAACTTTGAAACAAGGATGTATAGGAGAGTCAGGTTTTGATCCTGTGGAACTGTGGGTTATGGGCCCACCATGTGGTTAAAAGTAGGAAGGTCGGTGACATCTTGCACGATCATGTAAGCAAGGCATGTCAGAGGATAGTTTGTCGGTCATGTCGGCAACACATCAGTACCAAGGGCGAGGGACAAAGAGAACCATTTTCCTGCTCGTTGAACGAGGCGGACCAGTAGGCAAGATTCTCGTCCATTGGTGGTTACCGGAATGCCATCAACAAAAGTAACAGGGTCTTTCTAAAATAGTGGTACAACGAGGTGTTCACATAAGCAAGGATATATTACTGCTTATACAATATAGATCACAAGAAGGTTTAAACAAACCAATGGAAAGGAAAAGTGATTATCAGGTTTTAAACAGAACAATGGAAAGGAAAATGTGTTTAAACACATATTTCAAGGGTATATTCTTCCCAAGGACAAGCAGAACATATTATCCATGACAGGATATAATGTAGAAAACTCTTTAGGTAGGGGAGAGAGTTTTCATGACATTACTCGTACAACGGTGTTTGGATAATTGAGCAGGAAACATTTAACATTAGGCTTTAAATGTTCTTGTTGAAAATTGGAGTACCATATATATGCTTCGAGATAGCTTTGACATGGTATTCAGGCAAAGGTCAGACTTTGGAAACACAAAGGATCCATCAGGAATAACTTGTAGAATAAGTCTTACAATTTCCTCATGGAAGAATGGATAACCTTGCTGAAAAGGAATCTATAACCATAGGGCCTCCGGCCCGGTGTGCTAAGCACGACATCCTTGATATAAAAGATGGTAATACTCCAAGGTAAAGAAGAACAAATGTTGGATAGCAAGGATCTCCAAGTATAACTCAAAACACGAATAAATTTGTGTTGGAGGGAAGTCAATAAGGTGGTCGATGATAGCACAGATCATCGAGGGCAAGGATGGTACTTCTCATAATGAACTCAATTGACATCCTGGATGAGCTCAGAATGCTGATGCTGATCACGACACAATTGTTGAGAGATTTCATGAAGATGTAATCGGCCGGCGATGACATCCAGCCAAAGGAATGATGAAGCGAAAGGTTATTGAACCCAAGGGTATGACACAAACTCGAAACCAAGCTCGTTGTTTAAGGCTAAATGGTATGATGAGGAAGATTGACGTAAGCTTAGCTCATCGTCGAAAGTTGTGCTCCAGGAATAAGGACCGTATAGCACAGTTAAAATCATCACAGTAATGATATAGCCAAATAGGGTAGGAAGGACGTGACCGGGTACAAACTCGTAAGCAAAGATGATTTATAATAGTTGTTGAACCGTAGTGTGGACTCGGTTCAGTTATCGGTCTTTGAGTGTTTAATAACTCAGAGCCCGTGAAAAATTGGAATCAGTGAGAATGTAGTAATCGATGAAGAACTCGTAAGAGGTTATGTAGTACTTGATATTATCGAGGTACCATGGTGTAATACTCGACGGAAGATCAAAGTAAAGGTTGGACTGGTGTATTGATCTACAGAAGACAAGTGCTAAAACTTTACTGTGAAATGGGTCAAAGAAATACATATGGTCGAAACCACGATTGCAAAAGGCCGAGTCCCAGATATAAGAACTTATACCAAGGGAAAGTTTAATTTAAGAGAAGCTCTAATGATAAGATCTACATCGTGTCCATGGGCATGAACACAAAGTTCAAGGTCAACTCCCACTTCTTCAATGCATAACCTTTCATTCACTGCTCTAGATAAAAATGATTTCAGTGTCAAAACCTACCTGGTGAATTACCAGAGGAGTATGACCCGTGAAAACTTTCGGGTTCACACAGATTAAGAAAGGCATAGGTTCAACCCGTTAGGGTATCGTGGAAACATATACCACTAGCTTCAATGGTAAATACCACCAGCTAAAAAACAGAGCATGGTTGAGAAAACAGAGGATACAATTTACCAAAAGCATTATGTATCCGAGGAAAAACTCACAAGGTTATTGAATAAGGAGGACACTGTCGAATAATAATCCAATAAAGGATCTGATGGTCCATAGCGGAGCTGATGTGAGCATCGGCATACAGTCAGTTGAAGAAAGGATGCAAGGGCATCAGATTATAGGATACCTGAATGATTCGATGCTTAGATATCAAAGGAATTATGATTTCCAAATAGAAGGATCAGAAGCAGACGCTCTGATCAAGGGTGGATAAGTTCAATAGACCAAAGGGTACAATTGACGGCAAACAGATTGGTCGAGAACAAGCTTATGTTCAAAAATGACGTCCGAGCCAGAAAGATAATTTAAAAGGATCAAGTGATGATTGCGTTCATTCGCACTCATGTTGAATCAATAGGATCAAAATGACGGTGTCTAAGGATACTAACGAATATTGCCAGACATATGGAAAGCATCCATAATGCAAGCAGACAAGTATTGCAGAGCAATAAGCTACTGAGGAATTTTGGAGGATCGAATAGTACTTCGAAGACAATTGTGAAACACCTGAACAACTGGGGATGAGCGGATACTCGATAAGGGCGAGCAATTATCCGTAGGGGTATTCAGGTGGCAAGGAACTGCAAGGCAGTCGGAAAAAGGATTCTCGAAAGTCAGAGAATACTTTCGGGTATCTTGTAGTAACAAGAACAACTAGGGATGAAAGTATGAACGGCTAGGGTACACAGTTATCCATAAGGATTCAACGGTGTTAAGGGATTTCAAAAGAAATCAACACAAGTTCTCGGGAGTAGATCGGAGAATATCTTCGAAGTCTTCTGGTGATGTAGGCAACCATCTGGAATGAAGGGGCTCTCTAGGGAAAGTCGTTACAAGAACCTAATGTAGTTAGTAAAATCATTTAACCCGAATAGAAGAGAGAACAGAGTCCCAGAGTATAGACGAGGAATAAAATATCCTGTTACCACCCAGATGGCGACGTGGGCCCATGGGCCACACAGCCATGTTAGTAAAACATTTTTCACTGACTAGACTCGACTTCGGCCAAGGAGTGTGGAAGGGAACTCCTTCTTTGACTGTTCCATTTTGAACTACTTCAAAATCTTGTCAAGGTATGCACTCATTGAAAAAACTTATCAAGCGTCTTGATCTATCTCTATAGATCTTGATGCTCCATGTGTAGGAAGCTCATCGAGGTTTTTTTGAAAAACTCTTTTCAAACACTCCTTTATGCTTTCCAGAAAATTCTACATTATTTCAACAACATGTCATTCACATATACTTATCAGAAATGTCGTAGTGCTCCCACTCACTTTCTTGTAAATATAGGCTTCACCGCAAGTCTGTATAAAACCATATGCTTCGATCACTTTATCAAAGCATATATTCCAACTCCGAGATGCTTGCGCCAGTCCATAGATGGATAGCTGGAACTTGCTCACTTTGTTAGCACGTTTATGATCGACAAAACCTTCTGGTTGCATCATATACAACTCTTCTTTAAGAAATCCATTAAGGAATACAGTTTTGACATCCATTTGCCAGATTTCATAAAATGCGGCAACTGCTAACATGATTCCGACAGACTTTTAAGCATCAAGACGAGTGAGAAAATCTCATCGTAGTCAACACCTTGAACTTGTCAAAATAATTTTACGATAATTCGAGCTTCGTAGATAGTAACACTACTATCAGCGTCCGTCGTCCTCTTGAAGATCAGTTTATTCTTAATGACTCACCGATCATCGGGAAAGTCAATCAAAGTCCATTCTTCGTTCTCATACATGGATCCCATCTCAGATTTCATGGCCTCAAGCCATTTCGCGGAATCTGGGCTCATCATTGCTTCCTCATAGTTCGTAGGTTCGTCATGGTCTAGTAACATGACTTCCAGAAAGGATTACCGAACAACTCTGGTGCGGACCATACTAATGGTTGTCCTACGAGGTTCGGTAGTAACTTGATCTGAAGTTACATGATCATCATCATTAGCTTCCTCACTAATTGATGTAGGAGTCACTAGAACTGATTTATGTGATGAACTACTTTCCAATTCGGGAGAAGGTACAATTAACTCATCAAGTTCTACATTCCTCCCATTCACTTCTTTTGATAGAAACTCCTTCTTAGAAAAGATCCACTCTTAGCAACAAAGATATTGCCTTTCGGGTCTGTGATAGAAGGTGTACCCAATAGTTTCTTTTGGGTATCCTATGAAGACGCACTTTTCTAATTTAGTTTTGTGCTTATCTAGCTGAAACTTTTTCACATAAGCATCACAACCCCAAACTTTAAGAAACGACAGCTTAGGTTTCTAGCCAAACCATAGTTCCTACAGTGTCTTCTCAACGGATTAGATGGTGCCCCTATTTAATGTGAATGTCGCTGTCTCTAATGCATAACCCCAAAACGATAGTGGCAAATCGGTAAGAGACATCATAGATTGCACTATATCTAATAAAGTACGGTTATGACGTTCGGACACACCATTATGTTGTGGTGTTCCAGGTGGCATGAATTTGTGAAACTATTCCACATTATTTTAGTTGAAGACCGAACTCGTAACTCAAATATTCGTCTCCGCAATCAGATCGTAGAAATTTTATTTCCTTGTTATGATGATTTTCCACTTCACTCTGAAATTCTTTGAACTTTTTAAATATTTCAGACTTATGTTCCATCAAGTAGATATATCCATATCTTCTCAAATCATCTGTGAAGGTCAGAAAATAACAATACCCGCCACGAGCCTCAACACTTATAGGATCGCATACATCAGTATGTATTATTTCCAATAAGTCAGTTGCTTGCTCCATTCTTCTGGAGAACGGAGTCTTAGTCATCTTGCCTATGAGGCATGGCTCGCAAGCATCAACTGATTCATAATCAAGTGATTCCAAAATCCCATCAGCATGGATTTTCTTCATGCGCTTTACACCAATATGACCTAAACGATAGTGCCACAAATAAGTTGCACTATCATTATTAAGTTTGCATCTTTTGGCTTCAATATTATGAATATGTGTATCACTACGATCGAGATTCAATAAATCATTCACCTTGGGTGTATGACCATTGAAGGTTTTATTCATGTAAACAGAACAACAATTATTCTCTGACTTTAAATGAATAACTGTATTGCAATAAACATGATCAAATCATATTCATGCTTAACGCAAACACCAAATAACATTTATTTGGGTTCAACACTAATCCCGAAAGTATAGGGAGTGTGCGATGATGATCATATCAATCTTGGAACCACTTCCAACACACATCGTCACTTCACCCTTTAACTAATCTCTGTTCATTCTGCAACTCCTGTTTCGAGTTACTAATCTTTAGCAACTGAACTAGTATCAAATACTAAGGGGTTGCTATAAAAACTAGTAAAGTACACATCAATAACATGTATATCAAATATACCTTTGTTCACTTTGCCATCTTTTTATCCGCCAAATACTTGGGGCAGTTCTGCTTCCAGTGACTAGTCCCTTTGTAGTAGAAGCACTTAGTATCCGGCTTAGGTCTAGACTTGGGCTTCTTCACTTGAGCAGCAACTTGCTTGCCGTTCTTATTGAAGTTCCCCATCTTCCCTTTGCCCTTTTCTTGAAACTAGTGGTCTTGTCAACCATCAACACTTGATGCTTTTCTTGATTTCTACCTTCGTCGATTTCAGCATCACGAAGAGCTTGGGAATCGCTTCCGTTATCCCTTGCATATTATAGTTCATCACGAAGTTCTAGTAACTTGGTGATAGTGAGTAGAGAAGTCTGTCAATCACTATCTTATCTGGAAGATTAACTCCCACTTGATTCAAGTGATTGTAGTACTCAGACATTCTAAGCACATGCTCACTAGCTGAGCTATTCTCCTCCATCTTGTAGGCAAAGTTCTTGTCAGAGGTCTCATACCTCTCGACACGGGCATGAGTATGAAATACCAATTTCAACTCTTAGAACATCTTATATGTTCCGTGGCATTCAAAATATTTTTGAAGTCTCGGTTATAAGCCATAAAGCATGGTGCACTAATCTATCAAGTAGTCATCATACCAAGCTTTGCCAAACGTTCATAACGTCTGCATCTACTCCTGCAATAGGTCCGTCATTTAGCGGGGCATCAAGTACAAAATTCTTCTGTGAAGCAACGAGGATAATCCTCAGATCACGGATCCAGTCCTCATCATTGCTACTATCATCTTTCAATATAGTTTTTTCTAGGAACATATCATAAATAAAATGGGGAAGCTATATGCAAGGAATTGACTACAACATAGATATGCAAATACTATCAGGACTAAGTTCATGATAAATTTAAGTTCAATTAATCATATTACTTAAGAACTCCCGCATAGATAGATATCCCTCTAATCATCTAAGTGATCACGTGATCCATATCAACTAAACCATAACCGATCATCACCTGAAATGGAGTAGTTTTCAATGGTGAACATCACTATGTTGATCATATCTACTATATGATTCACGCTCGACCTTTCAGTCTCAGAGTTCCGAGGCCATATCTGCATATGCTAGGCTCATCAAGTTTAACTTGAGTACTCTGCATGTGTAAAACTCTCTTTCACCCGTTGTAGATGAACGTTGAGCTTATCACACCAATCATCACGTGGTGTCTCGGCACGACGAACTTTGGCAACGTGCATACTCAGGGAGAACACTTTTACCTTGAAATTTAGTGAGAGATCATCTTATAATGCTACCGTCAAACAAAGCAGAATAAGATGCACAAAGGATAACCATTACATGCAGTCAATATAAGTGATATGATATGGCCATCATCATCTTGTGCCTTTGATCTCCATCTCCAAAGCACCGTCATGATCACCATCGTCACCGGCGCGACACCTTGATCTCCATCGTAGCATCGTTGTCGTCTCGCCAACTATTGCTTGTACGACTATCGCTACCGCTTAGTGATAAAGTAAAACAATTACATGGCGATTGCATTGCATACAATAAAGCGACAACCATATGGCTCCTGCCAGTTGCCGATAACTCCGTTACAAAACATGATCATCTCATACAATATAGCATCATGTCTTGACCATACCACATCACAACATGCCCTGCAAAAACAAGTTAGACGTCCTCTACTTTGTTGTTGCAAGTTTTACGTGGCTGCTACGGGCTGAGCAAGAACCGTTCTTACCTACGCATCAAAACCACAACGATAGTTCGTCAAGTTAGTCTTGTTTTAACCTTCGCAAGGACCGGGCGTAGCCACACTCGATTCAACTAAAGTTGGAGAAACTGACACCCGCCAGCCACCTGTGTGCAAAGCATCTCGGTAGAACCAGTCTCGCGTAAGCGTACACGTAATTTCGGTCCAGGCCGGTTCATCCAACAATACTGCCGAACCAAAGTATGACATGATGGTAAGCAGTATGACTTGTATCGTCCACAACTCACTTGTGTTCTACTCGTGCATATAACATCTACGCAATAACCTCGCCTGGATGCCACTGTTGGGGAACGTAGTAATTTCAAAAAATTCCTATGCACACACAGGATCGTGGTGATGCATAGCAATGAGAGGGGATAGTGTGTCCACATACCCTCATAGACCGAATCCAGAAGCGTTAGCACAACACGGTTGATGTAGTCGTACATCTTCACGATCCGACCGATCCAAGTACCAAATGCACGGCACCTCCGAGTTCTGCACACGTTCAACTCGATGATCTCCCGCGAGCTCCGATCCAGCAAAGCTTCACAGGAGAGTTTTGTTAGCACGACAGTATGGTGATGGTGATGATGATGCTACCGACGTAGGGCTTCGCCTAAGCACCGCTACGATATGATCGAGGTGGATTATGGTGGAGGGGGGCACCGCACACAGCTAAGAGATCAATGATCAATTGTTATGTCTGTGGGGTGCCCCCTGCCCCCGTATATAAAGGAGCAAGGGGGAGGAGGCGGCCGGCCAGGGAGAGGCGCGCCAAGAGGGGAGTCCTACTCCCACTAGGAGTAGGACTGCTCCTTTTCCTAGTTGGAGTAGGAGAGGGGGAAGGAAAGGGAGAGGAGGAGAAGGAAAGAGGGGGACGGCCGCCCTTGCCCTAAACCAATTCGGTTTGGTCCTTGGGGGGCGCACCCCACACTCCCCTTGCTGCCCTCTGTTTCCACTAAGGCCCATGTAGGCCCATTAAGCCCCCTGAGGGGTTCCGGTAACCCCCCCGGTACTCCGGTATATGTCTGAAACCTTCTGGAACCTTTCTGGTGTCCGAACATAGTCGTCCAATATATCGATCTTTACGTCTCGACCATTTCGAGACTCCTTGTCATGTCCATGATCATATCCGGGACTCCAAACTACCTTCGGTACATCAAAACACAAAAACTCATTATACCGATCGTCACCGAACTTTAAGCGTGCGGACCCTACTGGTTCGAGAACTATGTAGACATTACCGAGACATGTCTCTGGTCAATAACCAATAGCAGAACCTGGATGCTCATATGGGCTCCCACATATTGTATGAAGATCTTTATCGGTCAAACCGCATAACAACATACGTTGTTGCCTTTGTCATCGGTATGTTACTTGCCCGAGATTCGATCGTTGGTATCTCAATACCTAGTTCAATACCATTACTGGCAAGTCTCTTTACTCATTTCGTAATACATCATCCCGCAACTAACTAATTAGTTACAATGCTTGGAAGGCTTATAGTGATGTGCATTACTGAGTGGGCCCAGAGATACCTCTCCAACAATCGGAGTGACAATCCTAATCTCGAAATACGCCAACTCAAACAAGTACCTTCAGAGACACCTGTAGAGCACCTTTATAATCTCCCAGTTACGTTGTGACGTTTGGTAGCACACAAAGTGTTCCTCCGGTAAACGGGAGTTGCATAATCTCAGTCATGGGAACATGTATAAATCATGAGTAAAGCAATAGCAACATACTAAACGATCATCGTGCTAAGCTAACAGAATGGGTCAAGTCAATCAGATCATTCTCTAATGATGTGATCCCGTTAATCAAATGATAACTCATGTCTTTGGCTAGGAAACTTAACCATCTTTGATTCAACGAGCTAGTCAAGTAGAGGCATACTAGTGACACTCTGTTTGTCTATGTATTCACACATGTACTAAGTTTCCGGTTAATACAATTCTAGATGAATAATAAACATTTATCATGATATAAGGAAATAAATAATAACTTTATTATTGTCTCTAGGGCATATTTCCTTCAAGGGGTTGGATGAGATTTATCATGTAATCGAGTTAGTTTTGTTAGGGTTTGATCCCTATTATCCACTATGTTCTGAGATTGATGTTGCTATGACTTTGCTATGCTTAATGCTTGTCACTAGGGCCCGAGTGCTATGATTTCGGATCTGAACCTATTATGTTTTCATCAATATATGAGAGTTCTTGATCCTATCTTGCAAGTCTATAGTCACCTATTATGTGTTATGATCCGTTAACCCTGAAGTGACAATAATCGGGATACTTACCGGTGATGACCATAGTTTGAGGAGTTCATGTATTCACTATGTGTTAATGCTTTGGTCTGGTACTCTATTAAAAGGAGGCCTTAATAGCCCTTAGTTTCCATTAGGACCCCACTGCCATGGGAGGGTAGGACCAAAGATGTCATGCAAGTTCTTTTCCATAAGCATGTTTAACTATATTCGGAATACATACCTACATTACATTGATGAACTGGAGCTAGTTCTGTGTCACCCTATGTTATGACTGTTGCATGATTGATCACATCCAGCATAATTCTCCATCACCCATCCAATGCCTACGAGCTTTTCCTATATTGTTCTTCGCTTATTTACTTTTCCGCTGCTACTGTTACCATCACTATAAAACTCAAAATATTACTTTTTGTACCGTTACCTTTTGCCACCGTTACCACTACTATCATATTACTTTGCTACTAAATACCTTACTGCAGATATTAAGTTTCTAGGTGTGGTTGAATTGACAACTCAGTTGCTAATACTTGAGAATATTCTTTGGCTCCCCATGTGTCGAATCAATAAATTTGGGTTTTGTACTCTACCCTCGAAAACTGTTGTGATCCCCTATACTTGTGGGTTATCAAGAACATTTTCTGGTGCCGTTGCCGGGGAGCATAGCTCTATTGCTTATCATTATGAAGAACACGAAAGATCAAAGAACCAAAATCTTTCCTTCAACTACGAGGGGAGGTAAGGAACTGCCATCTAGCTCTGCACTTGATTCACCTTCTGTTTTGAGTAAACTTGCGACACCTAAACCTGCTTCTGCTATTAATTCTGATATGTCGCATGTTATTGATGATTCCACTTCTACTTTGCATGATACTTATGATGAAACTACTTCTATGCTTGATAATACTGTGCCACTAGGTGAATTTCTTGGTGAACAACTTGCTAGGGCTAAGGAGAATGAAATTATTGAAGCTGATAATATTGATGAAAGTGATGATGAAGATTCTCCCCCTAGATATGAACTGCCTATTGTTCCTAAGGGTTATGTTATGGATGAAGAAACTACTAGAGACTTTCTTGCCTGCAATGATAGAAGTGATCTTAAGACACTATTAGCTAAGCTTAAAGAAAAAACTCTGAATACTAGAATGAAATATGATCCTGCTTATGCTACTTCACCAATCTTTATTACTGATAAGGATTATGATTTCTCTGTTGATCCTGAGTTAATTACTTTGGTTGAATCTGATCGTTTCTATGGCTATGAATCTGAAACTGTTGTGGCACATCTTACTAAATTAAATGATATAGCTACCCTGTTCACTAATGATGAGAAAACTCGGTACTATTATATCCTTAAATTATTTCCGTTCTCATTAAAGGGTGATGCTAAGATATGGTTTAGTTCTCTTGATCCTGGTTGTGTGCATAGTCCCCAAGATATGATTTACTACTTCTCCGCTAAATATTTCCCCGTTCATAAGAAACTTCTTTAAGGGAGATATATAATTTTGTGCAAATTGAAGAAGAGAGTCTCCCACAAGCTTGGGGGAGGCTTCTCCAATTACTTAATGCTTTGCCTGATCATCCTCTCCAAAAGAATGAAATACTTGACATCTTTTATAATGGACTAACCGATGCTTCCAGAGATTACCTGGATAGTTGTGCTGGTTGTGTTTTCAGGGAAAGAACTGCTGATCAAGCTGAAATTCTATTGAATAATATGTTGACCAATGAAAATAATTGGACACTTCCTGAACCAACTCCTAAGCCAACTTCGAAGAAAAGGGGCATTCTATTTCTCAGCCTTGGAGATATGCAAGAGGCAAAGAAATCTATGAAAGAAAAAGGTATGAAAGCTGAAGATGTTAAGAATTTATTGCTTGTTGAAGAAATAAATGGTCTTAATTCATCACCTATTGAATAAACACACAGTCTTGGTAACCTGACATAGGTAGTAAAGGTAAATTCTCTCTATAGATATGATAAAGCTGAAATCCCTCCTCCTAAGTTTGCTCGCCAATGCTTAGATGAGTTTGATAACTTTATGGTTAAGCAACAAGATTTTAATGCTTATGTTGGTTGACAATTGAAACGTAATGCTTAGATGATTGAACACTTGAGTGATTATATGGCTAGTGTTAAAGGAGAACTTGAACTTATTAGTAAACATGCTTCTATGGTTACCACTCAAGTAGAACAAGTACTTAAAGCTCAGAATGATTTGCTTAATGAATTGAATAGTAAAAATAATGACTTTGTTGTTAGAGTTGCAACTAGAGGAGGTAAAGTGACTCAGGAGCCTTTGTATCCTGAGGGCCACCCTAAGAGAATTGAGCAAGATTCACAGAGAAATAACGTTGATGCACCTAGTCCTTCTAAGAGGAAGAAAAAGAAAAATGATAGGACTTTGCATGCTTCTAGTGAACTTGTTATTGACACACCTAAGAATCCCAATAATATATCTATCTCCGATGCTGAAACACAATCTGGTAATGAACATGAACCTAGTGATAATGTTAATGATGATGCTCAACCTAGTAATGATAGTGATGTAGAGATTGAACCTGCTGTTGATCATGATAACCCACAATCAAAGAATCAACGTTATGATAAGAGATACGTTGTTGCTAGGAAGCACGGTAAAGAAAGAGAACTATGGGTTCAGAAACCCATGCCTTTTCCTCCTAAACCATCCAAGAAAAAGGATGATGAGGATTTTGAGCGCTTTGCTAAAATGATTAGACCTATCTTTTTGCGTATGCGTTTGACTGATATGCTTAAAATGAATCCTTATGCTAAATATAGGAAGGAATTGTTACTAATAAAAGAAAGATACCAGAAGCTGAAATTTCCACCATGCTTGCTAATTATACTTTTAAGGGTGGAATACCAAAGAAACTTGGAGATCTAGGAGTACCAACTATACCATGCTCCATTAAAACAAACTATGTTAAAACTGCTTTATGTGATCTTGGAGCCGGTGTTAGTGTTATGCCGCTCTCTTTGTATCATAGACTTGATTTGAATAAGTTGAAACATACTAAAATATCTTTGCAATTGGTTGATAAATCAACTACTATACCTGTCGGTATTTGTGAGGATGTGTCTCTTGTGGTTGCAAACGTTACTATTTTAATGGACTTTGTTATTCTTGATATACCCGAGGACGATAGTATGTCTATTTTTCTTGGAAGACCCTTTTTGAATACTGCAGGGGCTGTTATTGATTGCACCAAAGGCAATGTCACTTTTCATGTTAATGGTAATGAGCATACGGTACACTTTTTGAGGAAACAACGTCAAGTCCGCGGTATCAATTCTATTGGAAAAATTTCAACAATCACTATTGGAGGTTTTGAATTCCCTCTTCCTACGGTCAAGAAGAAATATGATATTCTTACTATTGGGGACATGCATATCCCCGTTGAGGTAACCTAGTGTTATTCGAAAATTCTCCAGTTTCATGCAATTCAGAATGAGTTTGTTAACAAGACATGATCAACCTTGTTAGTGGATTCCTTTTGATGAGCATGAGATGATGAATTTAGAAAACACAACTCTCTATACCCTCTTTTCACTTTCTGTTATTTATATTAAATAAAGAAAAAATAGTACTTTTCTGTGTGTTTTTTGAATTATCCATGCAATAAAAAAATACCCCAAAAATAAAAGTTCTCCAAATGCCCTGAAAATTAAATATGATTTTTTCTAGAATATTTGAGAATATCTGGCGCTGAAAACACAGCAGGGGGAGCAGCCACGTGCCCACGAGGGTCGAGGGCGCGCCCTACCCCCTTGGGCGCCCTCCTGCCTCGTGGACCCCACGTGGGTCCCCTCCACTTATTCCAGCCACCACACACTCCTTCTTCCTCCCAAAAAATTCACCAGCCAGCTCAAGCACGAGTTCTAGCGCATCTTGTTGCCATTTTCGATCTCCTAGATCAAAGCCCCATTCACAAAACTGCTTTGGGGATTGTCCTTTGGCATGTGACTCCTCCAATGGTCCACTTAGTTTTTGTTCTACTGCTTTATTCATTGCAAATTTTTGCTGCTTAGGTGACCCTGTTCTTGAGCTTGCATGTTAAATTTATGTGGTCAAAAGTAGTTTTGATGCATGATATTGCCTCTAGGCACTTGTAGGAGTAGTTGCTATCAATATTTTTGAGTTTGGTTCACTTTTATTTTGAAGTTACTAAAAAATTTAGAAATTTTTCAGAGGAAGAAATATGTTTAGGAAAATGTACCAAGGTGGTTCTTCAAGGAAGCAAGGACCCAGGCCTGCAATACGCGATGAGGACGAGGAACCACCAAGAGACGCTCAAGTGCGGCCTTGTGAATGGCCGTCAGAGGATTTCATGATCCGAGCAGGAATTAAAGAGGAATTTGATTCATATGTGCGTAATGCTGAGCTGGAGAGCTTCGAGGCAGATAAGTGCCGTGAATATCTCTATTTAACTGATTCATTTGTGAGAAGGTTTAAATTGTCATCATCACGCAATTCTCACACTGTCCTGTTTGATCTTTATGATAAATCTTATACAATGGACTTAGAAGATTTTACCACTGCTTGTAAACTTCCATAGTGGGGTGATGTTAGTGAAACTCGCAAATCTGAATTTAGAGATTTTCTTGCTAGTATAACTGTGGGGGAATCTAGAGATGTAACACAAGCCATCATAGGGAGCATTCATTTTCCTGCTATACATTATTTTGCTCTCTTCATAGGAAGGTGCATAAACGGTAAAGATGAAGCATGTCACATGTGTGTACCTGATCTCAGCGTTCTCAGGAGCGCTGTTTCAGGAGATAAAAAATACAACTTGGGGGCTACAGTTGCACGTAGGTTGCATAATAATCGTATTCATGGAGATTTCTTTGGTGGAATTTATGCAACTCGTATAGCTAACTTTCTTGAGATACCCATACGTGGAGATGATATTGGGTTGCCTCCTTCTTATCTAGATTATGATGTTATGGTTCGTCATTAGTTTGTTGAGAGGAACGATCAGTTCCTCCAGTACCGACTAATCTTTGACAGACGATGCACCTATCACGTTGCTCTCCCTGCTCCTACTTTCTTTGACTTTCAGGCAAAGGGGAGATATGTTATAACCAGGGAGGAGGCGACCGAGTATGAGAGGAGGGCGGAGACAGCTCACCTCCAAGCTACAGCTCAAAAGGCAATTGCCGCTGCATCTCAGTATGACTCCAGCTACAACTTTGGATATCCGCCAGGCCAGCTGTGGCCATATACCAACTTAGGCCAAAATCCTAAGCTTGGGGGAGTACGTATTTCTCACTGACATTACATTCATGTTCAAACACTCATGCTAGTTGTCAGTGCTCATACTTTTTCACTGTAATATCCATGCTAGTTTATTTTCCTTTTTATGCTTTCTTCTTGTGTGTTTGATAAACCTTAAGAAAAAACAAAAAATTAGTTGTAGCTTTTTAGCTAGTTTACTTTCCATTCCTGTAGTGCTAGTAATTAAAAAGAAAACCTAAAAAGATTTCTCGTTCTTCTTTTTCTTGTTGGGAGCTTTCCCGTGTAAATAGTTTTGTTTCTTTTCTTTGGGGTCGAGAGGAGAAGATCGTAATGAAAATGTTGAGTGGCTCTTATATGCATTATTGTTGATCTAACAAAGAGCCCATATTACCTTGTCTTCTCTTTTGAATTGAATGCTTGTAGATTCCAGCTTAGTCCAATGCATGTGCACTATTATTATTATCCACACTATTCGGTCGTGCAAGTGAAAGGCAATAATGATGATTATATGATGAACTTATTGAGATGGGAAAAGCTGGTATGAACTCGACCTCTCTTGTTTTGGTAAATATGATTAGTTCATCGTTCCTTATTCAGCTTGTTATGAAAAAACATATTTGCAATGACAATTAGGGATTATAGTTGCTTACGCCATGCTTAATTAGCTAGGAGTTTATAATGGTTTACCTTGTGTGCCAACATGCTATTAAAATGGTTGTGATGTGGTATGATAGGGTGGTATGCTCTTTTGAACGATTCGAGTGGCTTGACTTGGCACATGTTCACGCATGTAGTTGAAACAAAATCAACATAGCCTCTATGATATTTATGTTCATGGTGCATTATATCCTACTCATGCTTGCATTCAGTGTTGATTAATTTTAATGCATGTTCATGACTGTTGTCGCTCTCTAGCTGGTCGCTTCCCAGTCTTTTCTAGCCTTCACTTGTACTAAGCGGGAATACTGCTTGTGCATCCAATTCCATAAACCCCAAAATTTTTCCATATGAGACCACCATACCTACCTATATACGGTATCTACCTGCCGTTCCAAGTAAATTTGTATGTGCCAAACTCTAAACCTTCAAATAAACATTCTGTTTTGTATGCTCGAATAGCTCATGTATCAACCAGGGCTGTCTGCATCTTCTATGCTAGGCGGGTTATTCTCAAGAGGAGTGGACTCCGCTCCTCACTCATGAGAAAATGGCTGGTCACCGGGATGCCCAGTCCCATGCTTTATGCAAATCAAATCAAAATAACTGCAAACAAAACTCCCCCGGGACTCTTGTTAGTCGGAGGCACTCGTTGTTTCGAGCAAGCCATGGATTGGTGCTTGTTGGTAGAGGGGGAGTATAAACTTTACCATTCTGTTTGGGAACCGCCTATAATTTGTGTAGCATGGAAAATATCGAGATCTCTCGGTTGTTATGTTGACAATGAAAGTATACTGCTCAAAATATTATTCATATCTATTTCAAAATCGAGCTCTGCCACCTCCACAAATCCCTGCTTCCCTCTGCGAAGGGCCTACCTATTTATTTTTATGTTGAGTCATCATCCTCTTATTAAAAACACCAGTTGGAGAGCACCGTTGTCATTTGCATCCATTACTGTTAGTTTACATTGAGTGTGACTTGACTGGATCTCTTTTACCATGAATTACAATGTCTAGTCAGTCCTTGATCTTTAAAGGTGCTCTGCATTTATGTTTTGCGGTCTCAGAAAGGGCTAGCGAGATACCATCTTGTTATATCATATCATGATTGTTTTGAGAAAGTGTTATCATCCAAGATTTACTATTATTGCTCGCTAGTTGATTATGCCATTTATATGAGTAAACATGAGACCTAAATGTTATTGTGAATATGGTTAGTTCAAAATATTTGCTGAAAACCTGAATGCTGGCTTTACATATTTACAACAACAACAAGAGCAAACAGAGTTTGTAAAAGTTTTTCTTTATAACTTTCAGTTTATCAACTGAATTTCTTGAGGACAAGCAAAGGTTTATGGTCGGGGGAGTTGATACGTCTCCGTCGTATCTACTTTTCCAAACACTTTTGCCCTTGTTTTGGACTCTAACTTGCATGATTTGAATGGAACTAACCCGGACTGACATTGTTTTCAGTAGAATTGCCATGGTGTTATTTTTGTGCAGAAATAAAAGTTCTCAAAATGACCTGAAAATCAACGTAGAATTATTTTGGAATATAAAAAAATACTGGAAGAAAGATCCACGTCAAGGGCCCACCACCTATCCACGAGGGTGGGGGCGTGCCCCCTGCCTCGTGGGCCCCCTGATGCTCCACCGACATCAACCTTGACTCCATATATTCACTTTCTGGGAGAAAAAACCAGAGAGAAGGATTCATCACGTTTTACGATACGGAGCCGCCGCCAAGCCCCAAACTCTCTCGGGAGGGCTGATCTGGAGTCTGTTCGGGGCTCCGGAGAGGGGAATCCATCGCCATCGTCATCATCAACCTTCCTCCATCACCAATTTCATGATGCTCACCGCCATGCGTGAGTAATTCCATCGTAGGCTTGCTGGACGGTAATGGGTTGGATGAGATTTATCATGTAATCGAGTTAGTTTTGTTAGGGTTTGATCCCTAGTATCCACTATGTTCTGAGATTGATGTTGCTATGACTTTGCTATGCCCAGTCCGTTTGGAAATAACACCAATGGCAACGGCATAGTAACGTAGCAAAGATCAATATTTTAAAAGCTCGTAGGCAATGGATCAGTGATAGATAATTATGTCGGATGGCATTCATCATGCAACAGTTTTAACCTAGGGTGACACAGAACTAGCTCCAATTCATCAATATGATGTAGGCATGTATTTTGAATATAGTCATACGTGCTTATGGAAAAGAACTTGCATGACATATTTTGTCCTACCCTCCCATGGCAATGGGGTCCTAATGGAAACTAAGGGATATTAAGGCCTCCATTTAATAGAGAACCGGACCAAAGCATTAGCACTTAGTGAATACATCAACTCCTCAAAGTACGGTAATCACGGAAAGAATCCCAATTATTGTCACCTTGGTGTATGCGGATCATAACTTGTAATAGGTGTCTACAACTTGCAAGATAGGATCAAGAACACAAATATATTCATGAAAACATAATAGGTTCAAATCTTAAATCATGGAACTCGGGCCCTAGAGACAAGCATTAAGCATAGCAAAGTCATAGCAACATCAATCTCAGAACCTAGTGGATACTAGGGATCAAACCCTAACAAAACTAACTTGATTACATGATAAATCTCATCCAACCCATCACTCT
The DNA here is from genome assembly GCF_003073215.2 of Triticum urartu. Classification (NCBI taxonomy): domain Eukaryota; kingdom Viridiplantae; phylum Streptophyta; class Magnoliopsida; order Poales; family Poaceae; genus Triticum; species Triticum urartu. The sequence continues at coordinate 260,877,023 of NC_053027.1, forward strand.
CCAGCAAGCCAATGATGGAATTACTCACGCACGGCGGTGAGCATCATGAAATTGGTGATGGAGGAAGGCTGGTGATGATCATGGCGATGAATCCCCCTCTCCGGACCCCCGAACGGACTCCAGATTTGCCCTCCTGATGAAGAACAGAAGGTGGTGGTGGCTCTGAATCATAAAACGCATCGAATACTTCTTTCTGATTTTTTTCTTCGCGGATGTGAATATATAGAGTTGGAGTTAGGGTCGGAGGAGGTCTAGGGCATCCACAAGGCAAGGGCGCGTGCCTATGGGGTAGGGTGCGCCCTCACCCTTGTGGTCACCTGGTGGGTCCCCTCAGGTTGATTCTTTCACCGGTATTTTTTATTTATTGCAAAAATATTTTGTGTAAAATTTTAAGTCATTCCGAGAACATTTATTTCTACACAAAAATAATACCAAGGCAATTCTACTGAAACAGCATCAGTCCGGGTTAGTTCCATTCGAATCATGCAAATTAGACTCCAAAATAAGGGCAAAAGAGTTTGGAAAAGTAGATACAATGGAGATGTATCAACTCCCCCAAGTTTAACCCATTTCTTGTCATCAAGCAATTTAGTTGAAAAACTAAAAGGGATAAAGAAAAACTTTTACAAACTCTGTTTGATCTTGTTGTTGCAATTATGTATAACTAGCATTCATGTTTTTAGCAAAGATCATAAACTAACCATATTCACAATAACATTTAGGTCTCACATTTACTCATATCAATGACATAATCAACTAGCGAGTAATAATAATAAATCTCGGATGACAATACTTTTCCAAAAGAATCATGATATGATATAACAAAATGGTATCTCACTAGCCCTTTCTGAGACCACAAAACATAAATGCAGCGTGCCCTTAAAGATCGTGGACTGACTAGACATTGTAATTCATGGTAAGAGAGATCCAGTGACACTCATGCTCAATATCAATTAATAGCAAAGCATTGAAATGATAGTGGTGCTCTCTAACTGGTGTTTTTTATAAGAGGATGACGATTCAGCAATAAAAGTAAATATATATGCCCTTCGCAGAGGGAAGCAGGGATTTGTAGAGGTGCCAGAGCTCGAGTTTTTTGAAATAGAGATGAATATAATTTTGAGCGGTATGCTTTCATTGTCAACATAACAACCAACAGATCTCGGTATCTTCCATGCTATATACATTATAGGCGGTTACCAAACAAAATGGTAAATTTTTTACTCCCCATCCACCAACAAGCACACCCCATGGCTGGTCTGAAACAACGGGTACCATCCATACCAATAACAGTCCTGGGGGAGTTCTATTTGAAATTATATTTTGATTTGATTTGAGCATGGATCTGGGCATCCCGAATACTAGCCACTTCCTCGTGAATGACAAGTTAATCAACACTCACCATGAGAATAACCCACCTAGCATGGAAGATACTAACAGCCCCCAGTTGCTACATGAGCGATTCGGGCATACAAAACATATTATTATTTGAAGATTTAGAGTTTGGCACATGCAAATTTACTTGGAACGGCAGGTAAATACCGCATATAGGTAGGTATGGTGGACTCATATGGAACAACTTTGGGTTTATGGAAGTGGATGCACAAGCAGTATTCCCGCTTAGTACAAGAGAAGGCTAGCAAAAAGGTTGAGGAGCGACCAACTAGAGAGCGACAACCACTACTACAGGATACTGCTAACACGAAACTATGATCAGAGACCCTTTGCCAAAACTATGTGTGATGCAATAACTACAAACGGTGGTGTTAAAAAACCATCAAAAGGTGCAAAACGTTGGCGATGGAGGATGCATCAAACACGGTTCAGATTTTTTTTGCATGTGCGATGCAGGACACACGGTTAATCCATTTAAACTGTCTACGATGAGGCAGAACAACAGAAACGGGCAGCCATAACAATGTGTGTGCGATGCAGGACACACGGTTAATCCGTTCGAACTGTTTGCACTGAGGTAGAACAATAGAAACGGGCAACCATATTAATGTGTGTTCGATATACGACATACGGTTAACTCGGATGAACTGGTTTTGATTAGGGAACACTACAGGAATGATTCAACTTAACAAGATGTGTGTGATATGTGGCAGATAGTTGACATGGATGAACTGTTTGCGATGAGCCAAAAGAACACAAACGGGTCGTGTAAACAAGATGGGTGTGATACGTGGCAGACAGCCGACTCGGATGATCTGTTTGCGATGGGAAATTACAACACGGACGGTCAATGCAGTTACTTCATGTGCAATTCTGTGTGTACAAAAAACATTGAAAAATGCAAACTAGTAGCTTGCGGTGGCAGAGTATCACACACGATGCGTCTATGAGTACTCGTGTGTGATGATTAGTATGTTACACATACGTTTCCTTATGTTAACATGTGTATGAATTTGCAATATGGATAGTTAATCTGCAAATGCCTTTTGGTCGTCGGGCACACGCTTAAACTCAATGAACTATGTACGGTACTAATACTTTCCATGAAATTTATGAACTTGGGTAACAGCATTTGAGTAACATATATATAGTGGTTACACTATCGACAAAAGGAGGATCTTCGTAACACTTATTTGATAACCATATGGTCCATATCTACATACTTAACATAGTAACAACTATCACATTTTAAGAGGCTAAGGGCCATCAACCATATGGTCGATATCTACATACTTAACATATATAGTAACAGCTAGCACATTTTAAGAGGCCGAGGTCCAACAACCACAACTATCCACTGGAAGCAGCTTGATCACGGTGACTCGGCATATCGTCAATGAAAAGGAAGAGCCCTCCTATGCCTTGGTAGATCATGAGTAGAACAGTGTCTCCAATTTTCCAATATGGATGCATTGCCACGAGAAGCGAGAACTTGTTAATTTGAATGGTTCCATTTTTGTGGGAAATGCAGTACCTTGCAATCACTTTGGCGTTATTAGCAGGCACAAGTGTAATTCGACCACGCCGGGAAATCGATCCAGGAACTGCTACAGGGGGCAATTTATGTTGACATGTAGAATAACAACAATTGTAACATATCGTTGAAGATATATATAGTTTATGGGCATCAACATTAAAATAAGACTTTTTACCAGCGTTTTGTGCACACAAATGGTCTTGCTCAGTGTGTGCACCATAGGTCTAATTAATCCCATCCAAAATCTAGCGTTCATACGCTGCGCTATCTCTGTCACATTATCAACAAAGTTTATGACATGCTTCAAGTCCTTCCAGTGAAATTGGGTGCGCTTAGTAACATACAGATCGTTCATTATGCATCCAACATATCCTGCTTAAAAGGTGGAAAGGTATTATTTATTCAGAACATGGCAGAAGAATATATAGTGTGCATAAATTGGTAAAGAGAATTTGTTACTACGTAGGAATGGAGTCAGTATATGATATCACAATTGGTTGCTTAAATAGTGATAAATTGGTTGCTTAAATAGTAATATGGCTGCAAGGAGAAAGTTGAAAGGACACTAACCTCGATCAGACTTTGATCAGCTGATGATGTTGGGGAAGTAAACATCCATGTTAATTAGACTAGGCTGTGGTGCATGCACTAGAATTTTATGGCCAGCTTTCACTTCATAACACTTAGACATTTTTCTCCAAACTTCCGCATTAAAATAGGAGTGACCAGCTTTATCAAGTTTTACGCTAACCGTCATTGTAAATCGATGCTGCGTTGTCAATATGACATCCTCGGAGTCATCAGCAAAGTAAAGCCCAAGATTTCCTTCTGCTCCTGTTCTTGCAAAGCAAGGGATGTACAACTTGAAATGAAAATTAAGATCGTAAATTAGATATATTGAAATAACAAATCAAGATGCAAATATGGGAGTAACTAATAGAACAGATCCATATATATATTGATGAAAGCAAAGTACAAAAATATAGAATTAAAAATAGATAATTTAACAAAGATTTGATGCAAATATATAGATAATGTAGCAACAGACGGTGTATGTTCACAAATTTAGGCCATGCCGACCGTGGTAGGTTGAGATTGAACATACCGAGCGCTCCATGAAGTCATCCGGAATGGTTAGATAGAACTTCGTTTCCGACTGGCCATGACCACAGTTGCCCGATTTGTGCTCGCACTGTGGACACATGAATGAATACCCAGAATCAGCTAAAACAAAAATGATTCCATGGTGATTTCCACCGGTTGATTAACAACGACGGACGGACTGCGATAAGAGATGAGTGAATATTTTGCTAATTAAGTTCATTACCTTCTCGATGAGAAAAATCACCGGCCCAATCCTGAAGAAAACCCCAGTCGGCCAGAGTCTAGAATGTCGGTGCAGGTAGGCAGCGAAAAGCGGTGGAGGCAAAATCCGGTGTCGTTTGGAGCGCGACCTATGCCCGCTGCCAACAGCCGTCGAGCTTAGGGTGCAGAGTTGCGGAGGATTCCGCGGGGAGTGAGTAGGGACGAAGTGGGCGAGGGTTTTCATTTCCTTTTGCATGTGTGAGTGAACACACACGGTTCACAGAGGCGACGGAGATGAATCGCGTGCGATAGTAAATCACCGAGATTGAATGGGAATCCAAATTTCCTTTGTCCTTCATCCATGAGTTTTTTTCTATGATGAACATAAACCCTCTAATCACCATGTTCAAATTTGACACCTTTCCGGGTTCATTTACAATATTTAGGTGATTGTGTGCATTTTGTAGGCATTAGTGCACGTAATTCAAATTCAAACAATCGGTGGATGAAAGGGTGCACAAGAACGGTCTAGAAAACCATGCTCGTGCTATTTAGTACATTCTCATGCCTTTTACAAGGAATGGGCAGATATTTCAAGAAAATGTGTGGCAATAGTCAACCATAAACACGTCGTTTACTTGGTTAACAACTATACAAAAATGAAATACATGCTTGGAGAGCAGATGACGCCTGGTATGGTGCCATGGTAGGACCTCACCGTGCCTTGGTAAAAATGCGGTCATGCACGTCTTTCATAAAACGAACCATCAGTGAGAAAGTTTCATGGTTTCAAGTGGGAAATCACCAAGATTGAAGGGGGATCCAAATTTCCTTTGTCCTTTGTCCATGAGTTTTTTCTATGATGAACATACAACCTGCAAATCACTTTGTTCAAGTTGGCACTTTTCCGGGTTCATTTGCCATATTTAGGGGATTGTGTGCATTTCCTTGGCATTAGTGCACATAATTCAAGTTCAAACAATCGGTGCATGAAAGGGTCCACAAGAATAGCCTGGAAAACAAAGCTCGTGCCATTTAGTGAATTCTCATGCCTTTTACAAGGAATAATGGATAGATATTTCATTGAAATGCGTGGCAATAGTCAACCACAAATGTTTGTTTGTTGGGCTTTCAAATACAGAAAAAATGAAATAAATTCTTGAAAAACATGACGCCTGGCATGGTGCCATGGTATGACCTCACCATGCCCTGGTAAAAATTTGAGAAGGTTTGGCTTATGTCGTCATGCACGCCCTTCATAAATCCAACTTCACCGAGGAAGTTCTATGCTTTCAAGAGGGAAAATCCCCAAGATTGAAGGGGAATACAAATTTCCGTCCTAGTTTGTCACTCAGTTTTTTCCAACGATCAACATAGCGCCGCAAATGCAACTTGTTCAAATTTGACATTTTGCCGGGCACATTTACCATATTTAGGGGATTGTGGGCATTTTCTTGGCATTAATGGACATAATTCAAGTTCGAACAATCGGTGCATGAAAAGGTGCACAAGAACAGTCTGGAAAACCATACTCATGTTATTTAGTACATTCTCATGCCTTTTACAAGGAATGGACAGATATTTCAAGGAAATGTGTGGCAATATCAACAATAAACGCGTTGTTTAGTCGGTTAACAACTATACAAAAAATGAAACACATGGATGGAAAACCTGACGCCTGGCATGGTGCCATGGTATGGCCTCACCATGCCCTAGTAAAAATTGGAGAATGTTTTCCTTATGTCGTGATGCGCGTCTTTCATAAATCAAACCATCATCGCGCAAGTTTCATGGTTTCTAGGGGGAAATCACCAAGATTGAAGGGGGGTCCAAATTTCCTTTGTCCTTTGTCCACGAGTTTTTTTCTACGATGAACATACAACCTGCAAATCACCATGTTCAAATTAGGCACTTTTCTGTGTTCATTTGCCATATTTAGGGGATTTTCTGCATTTCCTAGGCATTAATGCGCATAATTCAAGTTCAAACAATCGATGAATGGAAGGGTCCACAAGAACAGCCTAGGAAACCATGCTCGTGCCATTTAGTAAATTCTCATGCTTTTTACATGGAATGGACAAATTTTTTGATGAAATGTATGGCAATAGTCAACCACAAATGTTTGTTTGTTGGGTTTTCAATTATAGAAAAAATGAAATAAATACTTAAAAAACATGATTCCTGGCATGGTGCCATGGTATGACCTCACCATGCCCTGGTAAAAAATTGAGAAGGTTTGGCTTATGTCGTCATGCATGCCCTTCATAAATCGAACCATCACCGAGGAAGTTCCATGCTTTCGAGAGGGAAAATCCCCAAGATTGAAGGGGAATCCAAATTTCTGTCCTAGTTTGCCATTCCGTTTTTTTCCAACGATCAACATAGCAACTCAAATGCAACGTGTTCAAATTTGACATTTTTCCAGGCACATTTACCATATTTAGGGGATTATGTGCATTTTATTGGCATTAATGGACATAATTCAAGTTCGAACAATCGGTGCATGAAAAGGTGCACAAGAACGGTCTGGAAAACCATACTCATGTTATTTAGTACATTCTCATGCCTTTTACAAGGAATGGACATATATTTCAAGGAAATGTGTGGCAATAGTCAACCATAAACGCGCCATTTACTCAGTTAATAACTATACAAAAAATGAAACACATGGATGGAAAACCTGACGCCTGGCATGGTGCCATGGTATGGCCTCACCATGCCCTGGTAAAAATTGGAGAATGTTTTCCTTATGTCGTGATGTGCGTCTTTCATAAATTGAACTATCACCGCGAAAGTTTCATGGTTTCAAGGGGGAAATCACCAAGACTGAAGGGGGATCCAATTTTCCTTTGTCCTTTGTCCTCGAGTTTTTTTCTATGATGAACATACAATCTGCAAATCACCGTGTTCAAATTAGGCACTTTTCCGGGTTCATTTGCCATATTTAGGGGATTATGTGCATTTCCTAGGCATTAATGCGCATAATTCAAGTTCAAACAATCGATGCATGGAAGGGTCCACAAGAACATCCTAGAAAACCATGCTCGTGCCATTTAGTAAATTCTCATGCCTTTTACATGGAATGGACAGATTTTTTGATGAAATGTATGGCAATAGTCAACCACAAATGTTTGTTTTTTGGGTTTTCAACCATACAAAAAATGAAATATACTTAAAAACATGACGCCTGGCATGGTGCCATGGTATGACCTCACCATGCCCTGCTAAATATTTGAGAAGGTTTCGCTTATGTCGTCATGCACCCCCTTCATAAATCGAACCATCACCCAGGAAGTTCCATGCTTTTGAGAGGGAAAATCCCCAAGATTGAAGGGGAATCCAAATTTCTGTCCTAGTTTGTCATTCAGTTTTTCTCCAATGATCAAAAGAGTGCCTCAAATGCAACGTGTTCAAATTTGACATTTTGCCGGGTACATTTACCATATTTAGGGGATTATGTGCATTTTCTTGGCATTAATGGACATATTCAAGTTTGAACAATCGGTGCATGAAAAGGTGCACAAGAACGGTCTGGGAAACCATACTCATGTTATTTAGTACATTCTCATGCCTTTTACAAGGAATGGACATATATTTCAAGGAAATGTGTGGCAATAGTCAAGCATAAACGCTTCGTTTACTCGGTAAACAACTATACAAAAAATGAAACACATTGATGGAAAACCTCATGCCTGGCATGGTGCCATGGTATGGCCTCACCATGCCCTAGTAAAATTGGAGAATGTTTTCCTTATGTCGTGATGCGCGTCTTCCATAAATCGAACCATCACCTTGGAAGTTTCATGGTTTCAAGGGGGAAATCACCAAGACTGAAGGGGGATCCAAATTTCCTTTGTCCTTTGTCCACGAGTTTTTTTCTACGATGAACATACAATCTGCAAATCACCGTGTTCAAATTAGGCACTTTTCCAGGTTCATTTGTCATATTTAGGGGATTATGTGCATTTCCTAGGCATTAATGCACATAATTCAAGTTCAAACAATCGATGCATGGAAGGGTCCACAAGAACATCCTACAAAACCATGCTCGTGCCATTTAGTAAATTCTCATGCCTTTTACATGGAATGGACAGATTTTTTTGATGAAATGTATGGCAATAGTCAACCACAAATGTTTGTTTTTTGGGTTTTCAACTATAGAAAAAATGAAATAAATACTTAAAACATGACGCCTGGCATGGTGCCATGGTATGACCTCACCATGCCCTGGTAAATATTTGAGAAGGTTTGGCTTATGTCGTCATGCACGCCCTTCATAAATCGAACCATCACCCAGGAAGTTCCATGCTTTCGAGAGGGAAAAACCCCAAGATTGAAGGGGAATCCAAATTTCTGTCCTAGTTTGTCATTCAGTTTTTCTCCAACGATCAACATAGCGCCTCAAATGCGACATGTTCAAACTTGACATTTTGCCGGGTACATTTACCATATTTAGGTGATTATTTGCATTTTCTTGGCATTAATGGACATAATTCAAGTTCGAACAATCGGTGCATGAAAAGGTGCACAAGAACGGTCTGGGAAACCACACTCATGTTATTTAGTATATTCTCATGCCTTTTACAAGGAATGGACATATATTTCAAGGAAATGTGTGGCAATAGTCAAACATAAACGCTTCGTTTACTCGGTAAACAACTATACAAAAAATGAAACACATTGATGGAAAACCTGACGCCTGGCATGGTGCCATGGTATGGCCTCACCATGCCCTAGTAAAATTGGATAATGTTTTCCTTATGTCGTGATGCGCGTCTTTCATAAATCGAACCATCACCTTGGAAGTTTCATGGTTTCAAGGGGGAAATCACCAATATTGAAGGGGGGTCCAAATTTCCTTTGTCCTTTGTCCACGAGTTTTTTTCTACGATGAACATACAACCTGCACATCACCGTGTTCAAATTAGGCACTTTTCTGGGTTCATTTGCCATATTTAGGGGATTATGTGCATTTCCTGGGCATTAATGCGCACAATTCATGTTTAAACAATCGATGCATGGAAGGGTCCACAAGAACATCCTACAAAACCATGCTCGTGCCATTTAGTAAATTCTCATGCCTTTTACATGGAATGGACATATTTTTTGATGAAATATATAGCAATAGTCAACCACAAATGTTTGTTTGTTGGGTTTTCAACTATAGAAAAAATGAAATAAATACTTAAAAAACATGATGCCTGGCATGGTGCCATGGTATGACCTCACCATGCCTTGGTAAAAATTTGATAAGGTTTGTCTTATGTCGTCATGCACGCCCTTCATAAATCGAACCATCATCGAGGAAGTTCCATGCTTTCGAGAGGGAAAATCCCCAAGATTGAAGGGAATCCAAATTTCTGTCCTAGTTTGTCATTCAGTTTTTTTCCAACGATCAACATAGCAACTCAAATGCAACGTGTTCAAATTTGACATTTTGCCAGGCACATTTACCATATTTAGGGGATTATGTGCATTTTCTTGGCATTAATGGACATAATTCAAGTTCAAACAATCGGTGCATGAAAAGGTGCATAAGAACAGTCTGGAAAACCATACTCATGTTATTTAGTACATTCTCGTGCCTTTTACAAGGAATGGACATATATTTCAAGGAAATGCGTGGGAATAGTCAACCATAAATGCGTCGTTTACTCAGTTAACAAGTATAAAAAAAATGAAACACATGGATGGAAAACCTGACGCCTGGCATGGTGCCATGGTATGGCCTCACCATGCCCTGGTAAAAATTGGATAATGTTTTCCTTATGTCATGATGGGCGTCTTTTATAGATCGAACTATCACCGCGGAAGTTTCATGGTTTCAAGGGGAAAATCACCAAGATTGAAGGGGTGGTCCAAATTTCCTTTGTCCACGAGTTTTTTTCTACGATGAACATACAACCTGCAAATCACCGTGTTCAATTTAGGCACTTTTCCGGGTTCATTTGCCATATTTAGGGGATTATGTGCATTTCCTAGGCATTAATGCGCATAATTCAAGTTCAAACAATCGATGCATGGAAGGCTCCACAAGAACATCCTATAAAACCATGCTCGTGCCATTTAGTAAATTCTCATGCCTTTTACATGGAATGGTCAGATTTTTGATGAAATGTATGGCAATAGTCATCCACAAATGTTTGTTTGTTGGGTTTTCAACAATAGAAAACATGAAATAAATACTTAAAAAACATGACGCCTGGCATGGTGCCATGGTATGACCTCACCATGCCCTGGTAAATATTTGAGAAGGTTTGGCTTATGTCGTCATGCACGCCCTTCATAAATCCAACTATCACCGAGGAAGTTCTATGCTTTCAAGAGGGAAAATCCCCAAGATTGAATGGGAATCCAAATTTCCGTCCTAGTTTGTCACTCAGTTTTTTCCAACGATCAACATAGCGCCTCAAATGCAACTTGTTCAAATTTGACATTTTGCCGGACACATTTACCATATTTAGGGGATTATGTGCATTTTCTTGGCATTAATGGACATAATTCAAGTTCGAACAATCGGTGCATGGAAAGGTGCACAAGAACGGTCTGGAAAACCATACTCATGTTATTTAGTACATTCTCATGCCTTTTAGAAGGAATGGACATATATTTCAAGGAAATGTGTGGCAATAGTCAACCATAAACGCGTCGTTTCCTCGGTTAACAACTATACAAAAAATGAAACACATGGATGAAAAACCTGACGCCTGGCATGGTGCCATGGTATGGTGTAACACCCTCGATGCGACTATATCTCACACGTGTCGAGGCACGACTTAGAGGCATAATCGCATTGAAGGCATATGTCGCAAGTAAGGCAATCTTCACAACATCCCATGTAATATAAATGATAAAAGGGGAGATAACATAGTTGGCTTACACTCGCCATGTCAATCAAGTACATAAATAACATTACATCATCCAAAACACTCATGGCCCAACTACGGCGCCAAAATAAAAGATAACCCAACAAGCGACACGGTCCCGATCACCCCCAACTGGGCACCACTACTGATCATCACGAAAGGAAACATAGTAACGTTGAGAGTCCTCGTCGAACTCCCACTTGAGCTCGAGCGCGTCACCTGGAGCAGAATCATCAGGACCTGCATCTGGTGTAATAGTAATCTGTGAGCCACAGGGACTCAGCAATCTCGCACCCTCACGATCAAGACTATTTAAGCTTATAGGTAAGGTAAGGTAAAATATGTGGAACTGCAGCTAGCGACTAGCAAAATATGGTGGCTATCCTGTTCGCAAAAGAGAGCGAGAAGAGGAGGCAAAGCGTGAGCGAGAAACTAGATGGCAAACCTGCGCAAACATTACTCCAACACCGTGTCCACTTCCCGGACTCCACTGAGAAGAGGCCATCACGGTAACACACTCAGTTGATTCATTTTAAATTAAGTTAAGGTTCAAGTTATGTACAACCGGACATTAACAAATTCCCATCTACCCATAACCACGGGCACGACTTTTGAAAGTTCAAATCCCTGCAGGGGAGTCCCAACTTAGCCCATGACAAGCTCTCACGGTCAATGAAGGAATAGACCTCCTCCCAAGACGTTCCGATCAGACTCGGTATCTCGGTTCTTCAAGACACTTCGACCGGTTAAAACAAATCCAGCAACACCGCCCGAATGTGCCGACAAATCCCAATAGGAGCTGCACATATCTCTTTCTCAGGGCACACTCAGATTTTCCTAGGTACGGGTAAGATAGCCCAGAGTTTCCCCTGGTGGCCACAGGTAGCTGACAGGTGGACCAACACTCAGAGGAGCACTGGCCCGGGGGGTTTAAAATAAGATGACCCTCGGGCTCCGGAAACCCAAGGGAAAAAGAGGCTAGGTGGCAAATGGTAAAACCAAGGTTGGGCATTGCTGGAAAAGCTTTAATCAAGGCGAACAATCAAGGGGTTCCCATTATAACCAAACCGCGTAAGGAACGCAAAATCCGGGAACATAACACCGATATGACGGAAACTAAGGCGGCAAGAGTGGAACAAAACACTAGGCGAGAGGCCGAGCCTTCCACCCTTTACCATGTGTATAGATGCATTGTGATAACAAGATAATATAATGATATCTCAAACAAGTAAATAAATGTTCCAACAAGGAACGGCCTTCAATCTTCACCTGCAACTAGCAACGCTATAAGAGGGGCTGAGCAAAGCGGTAACATAGCCAATCAACGGTTTGCTAAGACACGGTGGGTTAGAGGTTTGACATGGCAATTTGGGAGGCTTGAAAGCAAGTGGTAGGCATCGTAGCATTGGCATAGCAAAAGAGCGAGCATCTAGCATAGCAAAGATAGTAGTGATTTCGAGGGTATGATCATCTTGCCTGCACAGTTGTCAGAGTTGACTGGATTCTCGAAAGCAAACTCAACGGGCTCCTCGTTAGCGAACTCGTCTCCCGGCTCTACCCAAACAAGACAAACAAGAAACAAGGACACAATCAACCACGTGCAAGGATCAAACAAGATAATGCAAAGATGATATGCTATGCGGGATGCGATGCGGGATGCATATGCAAGATGTGACAAGGAATGCATGAACCTGGCCTCAACTTGGAAATCCAAGAGTGCCACTGGAAAGATGAGATGAAATCGCTTGAAAACGATATAAAGAATGCCGGAACCGGAGTTACGGTTTGGAAATGGCAAGCGATTCAAATATGACCACGTTCTGCGATTTACAACAAGTAGCCATCTAAATGCAACAAGATGAACATGATATAGCACCCAAACATGACAACAAAATACATGGCAGGGATGCATTCAAGATGCTTAACAAAAGTCTAGCACTGAGCTACGGCCAAACCATCCATTAACAGGTTCAAACAAGCATGGCAAAAATGCATATGGCAAATAGATCTCAGACTTTGTGAAATTAACACTTGTCTGGAATTTCAGATCAGGTAGCACTCTTCGGAGCAACAAAACTACATGCTAGAGGACCTGAACATGGCAAAGTAAAGCATGGAATGGAGCTACTCAAAGAGCTTAACAAAAGTCCCTTAGTGACCTTGAGCCAAAAGGGATCAGAAAATACAATTGCAAGTATGTGAACATGGCAAAAACATAATCAGATCAGACTTGGTGAAAACTGGCACATGCTGAAACATAACTCAAGTAGGCATGTTTACGAGCTCGATGCACTCACTACAGAGCAAGTCATGATAATCTAAGCTTACACCCATCAAGAATACACAAAATGCAGGCTAGACATGGCAAGAACAATAGCATAGCATGCACGGATCAACTACAACATCCTCGGCAAAATCGCAAACAAGTTGACAATCTGCCCAGATTCATGAAGTAGCAAAAGTAGAGCTCGATTGACTCAAGCTAGGATGCTCCATAATTGCAAACAAAGACATCGATGGATAGAGCACTAAAAGATTAACAAAATATCATTACTGATCATCCTCAAAAGAGGCACGGATCACTATGAAACAACATGAACATATGACCATATGAGATAAACAGCTCAAGGACTTAGTGGAAATGCTAAGTCCCTGAAATCGGAATTACCAAGTGCACCACTTTGCAAGCTTGTGCTAGTCACCACAGACATCACAAAAATACATGGGTTGCACCTCTGGAAATATGACAAAACCCTTAACAAAACATATGTAGAACTCAGGGGCATATCATGCACGCATTAATCATGGCAAAAATGACAAAAAGCTAAATGGAGTAGCAGATCTGACAATTATCTCAAGTAGCCTCCTTCTAACAGCATTTCAGGCATCAAGATGAACTCAAATGAAAATGATGCAATGGAATGAAATGATGTACTCTCTGAGGTGAACATTTTGATATGCTATATGCCAAAAACGGAGTTACGGATGCAAACTTACGATGCGATGAACATGGGCATATGGATTAGGGTTTCGAGAGAAAAAGTCAACCCGAGGAGATAAAACTCAGATCTGGATCGCACGCTTCCCGAGGTTGGATCCAAGCTCGCTGGAGGACTGGTCGGCGACGATGGATGGTGGTGGGCTGAGTTCTCCGCGGGGAGGAGGGAGGCGAGGCCGCCCGGCTTCGGAGGGGGCCGGAAGGGCGGAGGAGCTCGCCGGAGTGCTCCCGGCGGCGAGGGCGACACGGAGGCGCGGGGCGGCCAGGAGGCGTGGCGACCGGGCGGCGGCGCCGAGCTCACCGGCGGCGGGGCGTGCGGCCGGGCGCGGGAGGCGGCGGCGCGAGGTTGGGGATGAGGCAGCGCCGCGCGGATCCGGCTCGGCCCGGATGGACGGCGGGAGGGCCCGCTTCGGGCTCTCGGGCCCGCGGCGGCGAAGTGGGCGCTGGTTGCCACTTGGCGGCCGGTGAGTGGCTAGGCGCGGCGTGTCCGGCCCGGGGTGGACATGTCCTGCCCCTCAATAGCCGCGACCTTCGCGGCTTATTCTGTGGTGGACCTCCCTTGTCCGCCATCACCTCCAACAAGTCTGGTTCTTCGACCTGGGGGCTGCAGATGGAAGGGGCTAGTGAAAAAACAAAGGAATGGAAATATCGAAGCGAATAAAGAAGCCAGTGGAGGCAGCCAGAGAGTGAAAGGGAAAAAGGGTTAAGCTAGATACCTGGGGAAGTCTACCGGGTAGGGTTCTCTGTTTCCCCGGCAACAGTCATTGCCGGGTCACGAGTATCGCCCTCTGCCAGGGTCGACTCGGCGGCGTTCTACCCATGACGACATCTTTGGTTTGAGCGGCGGGGACACGTGCTCCTCCCGGAGTGGCTCACCCTACGTTGCCTCGCCCCCTCCCCTGCGTGAAGGGACGGAAAGGCTATCTCCATCATCTCCAGCGAGCGGGGTTAACTCTTTGCTCCTAGGTCGGGGGCTGTGTTGGGGGCTCGACACGGGGTCTTTGGCATCCTTCCCCGCCGAAGTTGATCCCTCTACGCCCTCCAGTGACCCGAGGTGCCGGAGCTTCCTCTGGGAACAATGGATGAGGGTCTCCGTCTCCTCTTCCACTTCCCTACCGGTGACAACAAGAACAAGAGGTCAGTCGGCAAAAGCATTCATGTCTGCTGGGAGAGATATCAACCACAAAAAGAAATCCTCCTTACTCTTCCGCAATGAGCATGGAGTTTAAGTTGAACTCCGTGGGAGGAGGGGACTCTCGTCTTCTCTTCAGAGACGGAAGGATGGAGCTTCTCGGTAGCTTCGACACTTTCCGTGACATCAAGGGATCTGGGGGAGACGAGCTCTGTGAGGAGCTCGAGCCAGAACGGGAGCTGGACTCCGCCTTCGTGGCCACCGGCCGTTTGGCGGGAGGGGGTTTGGCTTGAGCAAGAAGGTGCTTTGGCTTGAGCAAGGCGAGGAGATTGGTGACACGCCACCTCAGACTTGGTAGACTTGTTGGAGATCTTCTTCACCTTCTTGGTGGGTGGTGCCGGGTTGGAGGTTGCCGCCCCTCGGGCGGCGGCGCGCCTACGGGTATGCTGGTCTAGGTCCGGTGAGGGGGCTTGCGGTCCTGCTGCAAGCCATTCCACTTCAGGGGTTGCTACCGCGCCCCCATCCCTCTCCGCCTCCTCTCCCTCCTGGAGCTCCTTTGCTGCCATGGCTAGAGCGTCTAGCCCGGCGAAGTTATCCCCGACAAGCTCTCCCCCGGCAATATCTTCCGTGGTTTGCGCCTCGCTACCACCCTGGGCAGAGCTCCCGTTCCCAGCCGTCCCTATGCCTTTCCCAGCATTAGCGGCCTTCTCCATCTCTGCGCAGTGGGCATCTTTGTCCTCTACTAGACTCTTCAGAATATACGCTACCTCTGCAACAGAGGTGCGTTTATACATTCCCTCTTTGTCCCTGGTGGCCTTCTCCACCAAGGTGCTCGACCACTTGAGCTCTTCATCAAGGGAAGGGATAGTGTTGCAATCCGGCATCCACTTCAGTATCTGGTCCCGGGCAGAGTTGATGTTCAGGGGAACGATGGTTGCCAGGAGCTTGAACATCTCGATGCGACCAAATAGTTGGTCGCACAACCAAGCATGGCTATAAACTAACAAGTTATTGGCCAGCCCCGGTAGCAGTCTCATCCTATCCGCAGCACCGCCATACATCCACGCAAGCCTATCCCTTTCCTGCAACGGTGAGATGCGGCGGAGGAGGAAATCTGCTCCCACATGCTCGATGGTTAACCCGGCAGCTGCCAGGCAGATGATCCTATTAATTGTCGGGCGCGACTTGTCATCAGCAAGGCCCTTGGATCTCCAATCCTTGCCGCGCTCGACGCACTCCTGTCGCACTTCACAAAACTCGGGGGCTTCTTTGTCCTAGATCCAACACCAATCCCCTCTCCATTAATCCCATCTCTCGCGTTGGTACCCCAGGAGGTAATTCTTCTTCGACCGTGGTATCCAGATGATGATCCCAGAGCGGTTAACTCTGCTCTCCACCCGCGGGACGAAGTAATGCCGGAATAAATCCACATTGGGCTTCACCCCAATGAAATTCTCACATAAATGCGCTAAGATGGCCATGGTCTCCATTGCATTCAGCGTGAAATTAAGGAGGTGAAATCCATAGATGTTCATGATTGCCTTAAAGAACTCCAAAAAAGGAGGACACGGACCACAGATGAAATAAGTGGCGAAGAACTGATAAGAATCGGGGGGATTCGCCTCGCCCGCTTCATAGACCACGGACGCTCCCTGCCCTTCCTCAACAGGCCGCCCCCACAGATAGCCGTACTTTGCCTGAAGGACGGGCCCGCTCGAGGTGGATGGGATGAAGACGACGTCCTGGCTTCGCTTCTTGCTTAGCTCCGCCGACCTTTTGTTACCCTCGGCGGTAGGCTCCTTCACCGCGGTCGTTGACTTCTTCTTGTCCGCGGGTCTCTTCCCCATTGCTGCGACAACGTGAGAAGGATTCGTTGGAGAGGATGGAAGTGGAAGGAGAAGCGAGATGGGGAACTATCGCTTGGCTTGCGGAGGAAGAAGGTGGGGGAGCGGGGCGAGAGACAGATGAATCATATCGCTCTTATTTACCCTGCTCTTAAGAGGGGGGAAAGTGGGACAGAGGTGCGATGCTTCAGAAAGTTACCATTTTACCATAACTGCAACCGCCACAGGACCCCACGACATGCAGTAATTGCACAAAGTGAATGTTGTATTGACTAGTCATTGTGGCAAACCGTCACGCACAACCCTCTCCTGACACGTGTCTGCGCACTGTTTGGAGCCTAACCCAACGTGCCACGCGACACGTATGGCTCAGGCCCGGGGGCTTATGTCCGGGAAAATATATAGGGGCGGGCATTTTCCCCGGACTCGTGCACGGAAAAGCCAGGGACAGGTCAGAGATTGAAGGGCTAAGGGATTAGAAGAACCAACATGCAGCTCAGAGGGATCAAGATCGAGCCTAAGGAGCAAGATATCGGCAAGAGAAGGGCCTCCCTTGCCGGGCAGGCGAGCCCTCCAAGGGGCAAGGCCACCACCAGAACTAAGCAACTGAGGCTCCCCGGCAGAGCCTGCCGGGGCTTGCGGGGGCAGAACCACACCACCAACCACTCAAGCACAACTCACGTCGTCAATCAGTCCGGTGTCAAGCCGCAAGATGATTAAGTGGCAGCCGTTCACCACATGTCATCCATTTCCTACAGAAGAAGCCTATAAATGAAAGATGTCCTGCGACATGTCAAGAGAGCAGGTGCGGAGCTGGCAAGATAGCCCGACAGGCCTTGCCGGGCAACCAGTGATGTGACACTCAGTGGCGCATTTAATGCACCCTGTCAGCCCGCAGAGTTAGTTATGATAGCACCGTTCACTATCATATCAGTGGATAATTACCACTTTGCCACTGTGGTGACCCCTTAATCTATAAAAGGAGGCCCATGGCACTTGTAGGAGGGGTTAGAAGATTGGAAAGTTAACAAACCCAAGCCACCACACGCGCGTAGTCCCTGCGCCCCCGAGGCAAACCTTGCCGGGCAAGTGTACTATGCACCACCACATTCATCCCACCACCAATCCACTAAAGCAGGAGTAGGGTCTTACGCCTCGCGGCGGCCCGAACCTAGGTAAATCGCTTGTGTGCTCTCTGTCGCACTACCATACGCTGGTCTACTCTTTGTGCAACATGCCGTCCCCCCGCCGAACCAACAAGGGGCCACCCGGTCCCATAGGTGGCCGCGGAAATCCCGCGATAACTTCAAATAAAACTCTTCCAGCAAGGCCCAACATTGGTTTTACCATTTGCCTAATGATAATGAAAAACTTGCATAAGGACTTGTCGGCCCCCAATGTCTCTTTATCAACCCCTGGGCCAATGCTCCTCATGACTGTTGGTCCAAACAGGTTTAAGTCCGGCACCCCCAGGGCAACCAGGGTCACAGCCAACCCGACGTTTTGCCCATCCGATGTACCTTCAGAACGAGATACATGCGACTCCTATCAGGCTAGGTCAGTGCATCGAGAGGTCTTGCTAGTTTTGTTTTACCATTGTCGAAATGTCTTATGCACCGGGATCCCGAGTTTGATCGGATGTCTCACGATGGAGGATTGTCTCCGCGGATCATGGGCTTGTCATGGGCTAAGTTGGGACACCCCTACAGGGTCTAAACTTTCGACAGCCGTGCCCGCGGTTATGTGGCAGATGGGAATTTGTTAATATCCGGTTGTGGTGGACTTGAACTAAACTCAATTAAAATACACCAACCGCGTGTGTAACCGTGACTGTCTATTTTTGGGTGCGTTCTAGAAGAGAACACAGTTGGGTTATGTTTGAACGTAAGTAGTTCAGGATCACTTCTTCATCATTACTAGTTTGCGACCGTTGCGTAGTTTCTCATCTTATTCCTGTACACGTAAGTTAGCCACCATACAATGCTTAGTCGCTTGCGGCAACCTCACCACTTATCCATTCCATACCCATTAAGCTTTGCTAGTCTTGATACCCATGGTAATGGGATTGCTGAGTCCTCGTGGCTCACAGTTTACTACAATAACTGTTGTAGGTGCAGGTAATGCGATGATCATAACATGAGAGCGATGTTTACTTGTTTTGGAGTTCTCCTTCCGCTTCTTCTTCGTTCAGGGGATAGATTCCTGGTCGGCAGCCTGGGCTAGTAGGGTGGATGTCGTTTGAGTTTCTATTTGTGTTTCGCCCGTAGTCGGATGTTTTTCTTATGTATGATGTTTGATGTATTCTTGTGGCATTTATATGCCTTTTGTATGTATCCCCATCTATTATGTAATGGTATGTAATGATATCCACCTTGCAAAGCGTTTCAATATGCGGCTCTATCCTTTGTGGGACCTTCAAGTTCCTCTCGGATAGGATCACATATTGGGTGTGAGAGATGTCCTACCCCGGACTAAGTGTCATTGCTTAGGCTGTGCCCATCGGTGAGAGGTGGGGGTGGGAACGGAGTGAACCCCTCGCCTGCACCTTGCGGAGCGTGACCGTCGAGGCACTGCTGATGCTGTTCTCCTCCGATATCTCCCATCCCCATGTCGGCCACGGGGGAAGTGGTGATGGAGCCACCTGCTCCAACCATGTCCCGAGCAGCGTTCACGTCCTCGCGTGCCTCCGCATCCCCCATCGAGTTAGAGGTCACCGGCGGCGGAGCCTTCGAGGTGGATGGATGGGTCGAAGAACCGGACTTCTTCTTGGGTGCCACGGTCGATGGCATCGTCGAAGATAAAGATGGTGATGAAGATGACGTGATACACACACTTTTAGGTTCGCGCAAGCGAGACCCCCACCTGGCACGCGAAAGATGTCGCATGATATCTATGGCAACCTATGGGACCGGGAGGCCGCTTGCTGGTTCAGCAGGGGGACGTCACATTGAACAAACAACAAACCAGCGCGCAACAGCATGCAAGAGAGCACAGAAGCAATTTACCCAGGTTCGGGCCGCCGTGAGGCATAAAACTCTACTCCTGCTTTGGTGTATTGATGGTGGAATGAAGGTGGCGAAGCATAGTACACTTGCTCGGCAGGGGTTGCCTGAGGGCACTAGCAACTACACGCGTATGGGGGTGTGAGTGCATCAACTTTCCAACCCTTTCTACGATTGCTATGGGCCTCCTTTTATAGATCAAGGGTCACCACAATGGCAAAGTAGTCATTATGCACTGATATGATAGCATATAGTTCTATCATACCTAACTCTGCAGGCTGACAAGGTGCATTAAATGCGCCGCTTAGTGTCACATCAATGGTTTCCCGGTAAGGCTTGTTGGGCTATCTTGCCAGCTCTGTGCCTGTTTTCTTGACACGTCGTAGGACAGGTGTCATCTGTGGGTTCCTTCTGGAGGAAATGGCTTCCATGTGGCGAACGGCTGCCACTTAATCACCTTGCGTCTTGACACTGTACTGATGGACGACGTGGGTCATGCTTGGAGTGGTTAGTGAGGCGGTTTTGCCTCCGTGAGCCCTGGCAGGGCCCTGCCGGGGTGTCTTGGTCGTCTTCTTCTGGGGCGGCCTTGCCCCTTGTCGGGCTGCCGCGCAAGATCTTTGGTCTTCCCCTGGAACCGATGAAAAAAAGGCCTGTCCGGCAAGGGAGGCCCTTCTCTTGGCAATATCTTGCTTCTCTGGCTTGGCCTTAGTCTCTTTGAGCCGCATGTTGGTTCTTTGAATCTCTTGACTTCTTGTATCCTAGCTAGGGTTGGTGCTTCAATCTTGTTCCCATGCCTACACAAAGTATGGGCAGCAGACCCAGGGTTTGTTGCACTGTCAATGGTATATGATTATCATAAAGATCAAAAAAATAATATGAGTATTGTGCTAGGATGTAATCTTTAGTCTCCGCACAAATGAATCAATGAGGTGATAGTACCGCCAACACTTATCTGACACGAAGTCCTCAAAGCCAGCATTCTACATGTACGCATCAAATTCTTCCTTGAAACCTGCATGCACCATGAGTTGATCCGACGGCCATTCGCCAGGCCGTACTAGATCTTCTCTTGGTGTTTCAAGGTCCGGCTCATGTATCGTGAGCCTTGGGGCTTCCTTCCATGAGGAACAACCTTGATATATCTTCGTAAACATTTTTCATCTTCTGAGAAATTTCTGAATTTTTTAGTGACTCAAAATAAAAGTGAACCAAACTCAACAAGATTGATAGCAACTACTCCTACAAGTGTCTAGAGGCACTATCATGCATCAAAACTACTTTGGACAATATAAATTTGACATGCAAGCTCAAGATCACAGCAGCAAAAATGTGCAATATATAAAGCACTAGAATAAAAACTAATTGGACCACGGGAGGAATTACATACCAAAGAACAATCCCCCAAAATAGTTTTGCTGATGGAGCTTTGCAGCAAGATGAGCAAGAACATGGGTTTGAGCAATGGGATGATTTTTTCTAGAGGAAGGCGAAGTGGATGGGTGCTGGAATAAGCGAGGCGGACCTACATGGGATCCACAAGCCACCAGGGTGCGCCCAGGGGGTGGGCAAGCTCCCAGGGCTTGTGGCCCACTGGTGCAGCCCCCTAATGCAGCCCCCTGGTGTGTTCTCATTGCAAAAAATTCTCAAATATTTTATAAAAAATCATACTAAGTTTTCAGGGCATTTGGAGAACTTTTATTTTTGGGACATTTCTTATTGTACGGATAATTCAGAAAATAGACGGATAATACTATTTTTGCTTTATTTATTCTAAATAACAGAAAGTAAAAAGTAGGTACAAAAAGTTGTGCTTTCTTAATTCATCCATCTCATGCCCATCAGAATTGATTAACAAGGTTGATCAAGTCTTATTAACAAACTTCTTCCGAAAGACATGAAACTAGAGAACTTTCGAATAACACTAGGTTACCTCAATGGGGATATGCATCTCCCCAACAATAAGAATTTCATATTTCTTGTTGACAGAAGGAAGAGGGAATTCAAAACCTCCAATAGCAATAGTTGAAATTTTTCCAACAGAAATGATGCTATTCACTTGAGGTTGTTTCTTCAGAAAGTGTATCTATGCTCATTACCATTAACATGAAAGGTGGCATTGCCATTGTTGCAATCAATAACAGCCCCTGCAATATTCAAAAAGGGTCTACCAAGGATGGTCGACATACCGTTTTCCTTGGGAATATCAAGAATAACAAAGTCCGTTAAGATAGTAACATTTGCAACCACAACAGGCACATCCTCACAAATACTGATGGGTATAGCAGTTGATTTATCAACCATTTGCAAAGATATTTCAGTAGGTGTCAACTTATTCGATTCAAGTCTATGATATAAAGAGAAAGGCATCACACTGACACCGGCTCCCAAATCACATAAAGTAGTTCTAACATAGTTTCTTTTAATGGAGCACGATATAGTTGGTATTCCTGGGTCTCCTAGTTTCTTTGGTATTGCACGGCTGCACCCTTAAAAGTGTAAATAGCAAGCATGGTGAAAATTTCAGCTTCCAGTATCTTTCTTTCATTTGTAACAATATCCTTCATATACTTAGCATAAGGAGACCTTTTCAGAATATCAGTCAAACCCATAAGCAAAAAGACAAGTCTAAGAATTTCGACAAACGCTCAAACTACTCACCATCCCTTTTTCGGATTGTTTAGGAGTAAAGGGCATGGGTTTCTGAACCCATGGTTCTCTTTCTTTACCATGTTTCCTAGCAATGAAGTGTCTCTTATCATAACGTTGATTCTTAGATTGTGGGTTATCAGGATCAACATCAGGTTCTACCGCCACATCATTATCATTACTAGGTTGAGCATCAACATGAATATCATCATTAACATTAGCACTAGGTTCAAGCTCATTACCAGATTGTGTCTCATCATCGGAAATAGAAATATCATTAGGATTCTCACGTGTGTATATAACAGGTTCACTAGAAACATGTAAAGTCCTATCAGTTTTCCTCTTATTTTTAATAGATGGACGAGGTGCATCAGTATTAATTATTTGAGAATCTTGCTCAATTCTCTTAGGATGGCCCTCAGGATACAAAGGTTCGTGGGTCATCTTAGCACCTCTAGTCATAACCATAACAACATTATCATTGTTCTTACTATTCAACTCACTGAGCATATCATCATGTGCCATAAGTACTTGTTCTACTTGATTTTTTACCATGGAAGCATGCTTACTAATAATATTAAGATCACTAACAGTTCTACTAACAGTCAAGCATGTACGCATTATGTTCCAATTGTCTACTAACATACACTGGTACAACAAGGTGCTATACAAACAGTTTTTAACCCCTTTCCATGACGGTGTTCTGAACCGTCACCTAGTGAGTGACTGCGATAGGGGGTCCTTCCCACATAACCCAGAAACTGCCGGGGATATGCCCTCCTAGCACACACACTCGGCAAAATGAGCTCGCGTGCGACCGGCAAGTGATCAAATACGGTTATACATACAGTAGTCCTAGAAAAATACAATTATACATGCGAAATCATTTTCGGTCATAAGTACACCCCACACAGTCAGTCCTCGCTAAACGTTTCCATTTGTATATACATCCCACACCGTCGCTCCAAGGAAAATGTTTCTGTTCGCACGTACATCACACACAATTTTCCCTGTTAAATCGTTTGTGATAGCTTTGCCATTGCACATTGAAAGCACAAGTGCTCCCTGGGTGGTTTTGGTAATTAATGTTAACATATCTCTTGTTGGACTAACACTTTTACCTAGTATGTTTCAGATAGGTTCAACAATGGAGTGGCATGGACTAGAGGATGTGGAACCCCTTCAAGATGCTAAGGACAAAGGATTGGCTCAAGCTTCAAGATCAAGACTCTACATTTTCTATTTTAGTGATCCAAGGTCACATTGAGTCTATAGGAAAAGCCAATACTATCAAGAGGGGATGAGGTGTTGCTTAATGGCTTGCTTGCTCAAAGTGCTTAGTGATATGCTCCAAAACCCTCAACTACCTTCCCACATCCACATATGACCTAAACCAAAAGTCAAACTCGGCCCCACCGATTCTTTCTATCCGGAGCCACCGAGTTCAGTTAACATAGCCACTGCCAGAAACCCTAATCAGTTCGGTCTTACCGATGGGATCTTGGTCTCACCGAGATGGGCTTGCAAACTCTCTGTTACCTGTTGCAATATTTTTGGTCCCACCGAGATATGCAATCGGCCCCACCGAGTTTGCTTGGCCAACTCTCTGTTTCGCTTATTACCCAAATTGGTCCCACCGAGTTTGAGTAATCGGTCAAACCGAGTTTTGGTTTTACCCTAACCCTAGCACATCGGTTCCACCAAGTTGAACTAGTCGGTCCCACCGAAAACCCTAACGGTCACTAGGTTTACTAATCGGTCCGACCGAGTTTTTCCCTTCGGTCTCACCGAGATTGGTAAATTGAGTGTAACGGTTAGATTTTGTGTGGAGGCTATATATACCCCTCCACCCACTCTTCATTCGTAGAGAGAGCCATCAGAACATACCTACACTTCCAATACACATTTTCTGAGAGAGAACCACCTACACTTGTGTTGAGGTCAAGATATTCCATTCCAATCATATGAATCTTGATCTCTAGCCTTCCCCAAGTTGCTTTCCACTCAAATCTTCTTTCCACCAAATCCAAATCCTGTGAGAGAGAGTTGAGTGTTGGGGAGACTATCATTTGAAGCACAAGAGCAAGGAGTTCATCATCAACAGACCATTTGTTACTTCTTGGAGAGTGGTGTCTCCTAGATTGGCTAGGTGTCACTTGGGAGCCTCCAACAAGATTGTGGAGTTGAACCAAGGAGTTTGTAAGGGCAAGGAGATCGCCTACTTCGTGAACATCTACCGCTAGTGAGGCAAGTCCTTCGTGGGCGACGACCGTGATGGAATAGACAAGGTTGCTTCTTCGTGGACCCTTCGTGGGCTGAGCCCTCCATGGACTCCCACAATCGTTACCCTCCGTGGGTTGAAGTCTCCATCAACGTGGATGTACGATAGCACCACCTATTGGAACCACGACAAAAACCTCCGTGTCTCCAATTGCGCTTGCATGCTCCAAACCCTTCTCTTTACATTCTTGCAAGTTGCATGCTTTACTTCCCGCTGCTCATATACTCATTGCATGCTTGCTTGATATGTATTGTGTTTGTTAAACTTGTGCTTAAACTCCACTTAAACTTAAGAATATTAAAAACTGCAACTTTTGGCACTTAGTGTCTAATCACCCCCCTCTAGACACCTCTTCTCGATCCTTTCACACATGATATTATCAATTTTATACTTTGCGTTATTGAATGCATCACACACGGTTCTTAGAAGAAACTGTTTGGCAAAGGCTGTCCATCACACATAGTTTTTACGTGGTAAACGTTTGGGCAAGGTGGCCTAACACAAACAGTTTTCAAGAGAATGTCGTGTGTGATTGTTCATTGATCCAACACGGTTTATTCCTAGAAACTGTGTGTGTTGCGTGAGGTCTTCGCCCACGGTGTTTTCTCAACAACAGTTTGCAATAGAAAAACCCAATTAGCAGGCTAATTGGTCATTAGCATGCTAATTGCCCTATTAGTAATAATCCATTTATTAATCTAACTGACATTCATATTAAGCACATAATATATTTTATTTCCACATTAAGGAAGCAGGATTTCATAATTGAAATTGTTAGATTTCGGGTTTTGCAGACCCTTGAGAGGTTTGAACTCTGGGGTGCGTGCGAAGAACTTGTCCTCCCCAATCTGACTGCTCGCTAATCTCACAGCCTAGCTCGACGAACCGAATGGACAAGAAACACAACAGTTACCCAGGTTCGGGCCACCTTGCGGTGTAAAAACCTACTCCTGCTTTATGGTGGATTAGCCTCGAGGGGCTGAGGATGAACTAGTAAAGTGGAGAACAACCTCAGGAGGAGGTGTGTTCTTCATCTGGTGGGAGAGGAAGATCTCCAGGGTTCGGATCCCTCTCTATGGTGGTGGCTAAGCCCTATTTATAGTGGCCTTGGTCCTCTTCCCAAATGAATGGCGGGAAGGGATCCCACAACGGCCAAATTCAAAGGGAGACAACTAGTACAAGTTATCCTGACAAAAGTAGTCTTTGCCTGCAAAGGCTCTGGTGGTGACGTTGTAGTGGGCTCTGCGATGACCTCTGTCCTGTCATCCTGGCAGTCTTGGTTTTGTTGCACCAATATGGAAACCTTTGCCTGATTCCTCGGGACTCCACGCCTGCGCCTCCTTAGCACCAAAGGGAAAACTGGTACACTACGCCCGCTGGCTCCCGCCTAGCCTTGGTCGTCATGGCTCACGTCACACGAACCTCGTGAGTTTCACCTTGCATTGATATCTCCGCTCCTCGAGAGCTATCCTGGTGAGGCCGCCCCTAGGGAGGTCTTGGTGTCGTCCGCCTCGCAAGGCTTGGCCCCTCGCAGGGGTCTTGGGTCGTTGCTGCTGAAACTAGGCCGTTGATACGTCTCCAACGTATCCATAATTTTTGATTGTTCCATGCTATTATATTATTTGTTTTGGATGTTTATGGGCTTTATTATACACTATTATATTATTTTTGGGACTAACCTATTAACCCAGAGCCCAGTGCCAGTTTCTGTTTTTCCCTTGTTTCATTGTTTCGTAGAAAAGGAATATCAAACGGAGTCCAAACGGAATGAAACCTTCGGGAGCGTGATTTTTGGAACGAACGTGATAACGGGACTTGGAGTTGCAGTCAAGGAAGCTTCAAGGTGGCCATGAGGCAGGGAGGCATGCCTGCCCCCCCTAGGCGGGCCCCCACCCTCATGGGCCCCTCATGGCTCCCCTGACTGACTTCTTTCGCCTATATATGTCCATATACCCTAAAAACATCAGAGAGCAGAATAGATCGGGAGTTCCGCCGCCAGAAGCCTCCGTAGCCACAGTAAACCAATCGGGACCCTGTTCCGGCACCCTACCGGAGGGGGGATCCCTCACCGGTGGCCATCTTCATCATCCCGGCGCTCTCCATGACGAGGAGGGAGTAGTCCACCCTCGGGGCTGATGGTATGTACCAATAGCTATGTGTTTGATCTCTCTCTCTCTCTCATGTTCTTGAGGTGATACGATCTTGATGTATCGCGAGCTTTGCTATTATAATTGGATCTTATGATGTTTCTCCACCTCTACTCTCTTGTAATGGATTGAGTTTTTGAAGTTATCTTATCGGATTTAATCTTTAAGGATTTGAGAACACTTGATGTATGTCTTGCCATGCTTATCTGTGGTGACAATGGGATATTCATGTGATCCACTCGATGTATATCTTGGTGATAAACTTGCGGGTTCCGCCCATGAACCTATGCATAAGGGTTGGCACATGTTTTTGTCTTGACTCTCCGGTAGAAACATTGGGGCACTCTTTGAGGTTCTATGTGTTGGTTGAATAGATGAATCTGAGATTGTGTGATTCATATCGTATAATCATACCCACGGATACTTGAGGTGACATTGGAGTATCTAGGTGACATTAGGGTTTTGGTTGATTTATATCTTAAGGTGTTATTCTAGTATGAACTCTTGAATAGATCAATCCGAAAGAATAACTTTGAGGTGGTTTCGTACCCTACCATAATATCTTTGTTTGTTCTCCGTTATTAGTGACTTTGGAGTGACTCTTTGTTGCATGTTGAGGGATAGTTATATGATCTGATTATGTTATTATTGTTGAGAGAACTTGCACTAGTGAAAGTATGAACCCTAGGCCTTGTTTCCTAGCATTGCAATACCATTTGTGCTCACTTTTATCATTAGTTATCTTGCTGCTTTTATATTTTCATATTACAAATACCTTTATCTACCATCCATATTGCACCTGTATCACCATCTCTTCGTCGAACTAGTGCACCTATACAATTTACCATTGTATTGGGTGTGTTGGGGACATAAGTGACTCTTTGCTATTTGGTTGCAGGGTTGTTTGAGAGAGACCATCTTCATCCTACGCCTCCCACGGATTGATAAACCTTAGGTCATCCACTTAGGGAAATTTTCTACTGTCCTACAAACCTCTGCACTTGGAGGCCCAACAACGTCTACAAGAAGAAGGTTGTGTAGTAGACATCAAGCTCTTTTCTGGCGCCGTTCCCGGGGAGGTGAGTGCTTGAAGGTATATCTTTAGATCTTGCAATCAAATCTTTTTGTTTCTTATTTTATCACTAGTTTAGTCTATAAATGAAAACTACAAAAAAATGGAATTGAGTTTGTCTCATACGCTTCATCTTTTTAATATCTTTCGTGAGAATGATGGAAAGGAAAATTGTGCTCAAGTACTAGGAGAAGAAATCTATAAAATGTTTGGCACTAGATCTCTGAATGATGAGCATGATTCCAATGTTGTTAGTATGAACTCTTTGAATATCCATAGTACTAATGATGATTGCACTAGTCATGATGAAAATATCTCTTATAAGCATGTCGATTTTTGTGGAGTGCATTGGGTTTGGAAGTACACACCAAATAGGGAAGATAGATATTGCAAGAGGCATAAGAATTTAGAAACTAAATTGTTGCAAGAAAGGCTAGATGTTTGTGCTGAAAATTTAATTTTTCTTAGCCATACTTGTGAACTTTGCAATGAACGGGGTCATTTAACTATCCAATGCAAATTGTTTCATGATCTAATCATGTCCAAAAATTGTGATGACTTGATTTTCCTTGCACATTATAATGAACTTAGTTTGCTTATGGGTTACGAAGAAATGAAACGTATAACTAAGCATCTTCCAGAATTTGCCCGTTATAAACTTCTTGATTTTGATCTAGAGAAAATTTATATGTATTGTATGGTGAATTGCATTGAAAATCCTTATATTGCCAATTACATAAAGACAAGAAAACAAATAGAAGATGAAGAGAATACTAATGAAAGGGAAGAGACTTCCCAATATCCTCCTATTATTTCTTATGATGAATCAGGTAACGAGGAGGAGCCTTCTATTCAACCAATCTCATTAATAAGGAGCTCCAAAAAGAGGATTGAACCCACACATGATGTGGTGAAGAAGAAGAAAAGAAAAAGGAAGAGAGGTAAAAAGATATCTCTCCCAAATAATGTTGCTCCTATTATTGTTGTGCCTCATGAAAATGAATCAAAAATAATTGTGGCAGATGATGCACTTGATGATGATCTCATTATGCCTATTGCTTGTTGTGATGATTATGATTGGGAAGATAATGATACTTCTTATGATCTTGAAAATCTTTTTGGCACCTGCTTGGAAGAATATGATAATTGCTATACTATTGGTGCTATCCATACTATTAATGATGAGAGTGATTATGCTTATGATATGGAAAGGCCCAAGCTTGGGGATGCTATGTTTGATGAAGATGATGTTTTTGAGAATATATTTTCAGCAATTAATTTTTTTCCCAATCTTGGGGATGCTACGTTTAATGAAGATGATATTTTTAGTCTCCCAAGTTTTGATATGCAAATTTATAATGATGATAGCATGCCTCTTACTTATGATGATTATATTGATGAAAGTGAGTTTGGAAGAGTGTCAACTTTAGGAAGTAATGATCCCACTATTTTGGAGGATGTTGAATCTTATTGTAATAATTATGAAAGTGGATTTGGAGAGGTCATGACTTTATTTAGTAATGATTCCACTATCTTGGAAAAGGTTGCAATTGATTATGATGAGAACAAAGTTGCTACCTATGATAATTATTGTGATGATACTTATGCTATAAAGAGTAGTGATGATTATATTTATAAAACTTTCATGATTATGATTACCCTTTTTCCGAACATTACTCTTTTAATGTGGAAAGAATTTATAGTACTCGAGTCTCTTATGATACTCCCACTATTCTGAATGAGAAGAATTTTGCTTACGTGGAGAGTAATAAAATTTATATGCTTGTAGATCATGAAAAGAATGCTTTAGGTGCTGGTTATATTGTTGAATTCTTTCATGATGCTACTGAAAATTATTATGAGGGAGGAACATATGCTTGTAGGAATTGCAATAATATCAAGTTTCCTCTCTATGTGCGTAAAATCTTGAAGTGATGCTTGTTTTGCCCTCCTATGCTAGTTGATTATTGTTCCCATAAGTTGTTTGCTCACAAAATCCCTATGCATAGTAAGTGGGTTAGACTTAAATGTGCTATTCATATTCTTCATGATGCTCTCTTTATGTTTCAATTCTATTCTTTTATGTGAGCATCATTGAAATCATCATGCCTAGCTTGGAGCGTTAAACGTTAGCGCTTGTTGGGAGGCAACCCAATTTTATTTTTGTTCCTTGCTTTTTGTTCCGGTTTAGTAAAAAATAATTCATCTAGCCTCTGGTTAGATGTGGTTTTACTTTTTAATTAGTGTTTGTTCCAGGTGGAACCTTTGGGAAGACTTGGGGAAAGTCTTTGTGATCATGCTGTAAAAAATAGAAACTTTAGCACTCACGAGATTAGCCACAAGGTTTTACTGGAGAGCGCTATTTAGTTGATTGTTTTTTCATATGATTAATAGATAAATTCCTCACGTCCATCAATTTATTTTAGAATTTTTGGGGCTCCAGAAGTATACGTTTGATACAGATTACTACAGACTTTTCTGTTCTTGACAGATTCTATTTTCTATGTGTTGTTTGCTTATTTTGATGAATCTATGAGTAGCAAAGGAAGGTATGAACCATAGAGAAGCTGGAATACAGTAGATATTACATCAAGATAAATAAATAATGAGTTCATTACAGTACCTTATGATGTTGATTTGCTTTCTTATACTAACAGAGCTTACGAGTTTTCTATTAAGTTTTGTGTTGTGAAGTTTTCAAGTTTGGGTAAAGATTGGATGGACTATGGAATAAGGAGTGGAAAGAGCCTAATCTTGGGGATGCCCAAGGCACCCCAAGGTAATATTCAAGGACAACCAAAAGCCTAAGCTTGGGGATGCCCCAGAAGGCATCCCCTCTTTCGCCTCATTCATCGGTAACTTTACTTGGAGCTATATTTTTATTCACCACATGATATGTGTTTTGCTTGGAGCATCATTTTATTTTATTTTGTTTTTCTTGCTGTTTGAATAGTATCCCAATATCTGAAATTCTTAAATGTTAGAGAGTCTTCACATAGTTACATAATTATTTAGCTACTCATTGATCTTCACTTATATCTTTCGGAGTAGTTTGTTGTTTGCTCTAGTGCTTCACTTATATCTTTTTAGAGCATGGCGGTTGTTTTATTTTGAAGAAATAGATGAAATCTCATGCTTCACTTATATTATTTTGAGAGTTTTTAGAACAACATGGTAGTTTGCTTTGGTTATTAAACTAGTCCTAATATGATGGGCATCCAAGATGGGTATAATAAAAACTTCCATATAAAGTGCACTGAATACTATGACAAGTTTGATACTTGATGATTGTTTTGAGATATGGAGATGGTGATATTAGAGTCATGCTAGTTGAGTAGTTGTGAATTTGAGAGATACTTGTGTCGAAGTTTGTGATTCCCGTAGCATGCACGTATGGTGAACCATTATGTGATGAAGTCGGAGCATGATTTATTTATTGATTGCCTTCCTTATGAGTGGCGGTCGAGGAAGAGCGATTGTCTTTTCCTACCAATCTATCCCCCTAGGAGCATGCGCGTAGTACTTTGTCTCGATAACTAATAGATTTTTCTACACCTTGATGCACTCACATTTGCCCACAATTCAACCGTGTAAATGGTTGTGGAAAAGCAGGTGCACCTTGAACATAAAAGTCTTTGGCTGGTTACTTTTCTTTGACAGGCTTAACAACAAGGACCTTGTGATCCGCAGGCACTGGAGATCCCCTCTGGATGATAATCTTTCTGTTATCTGTCAGGTTCTCATATGAGGATAGGCTCCATTTGTTCTTCAACTGCAATTTTAGTCGGAGGGTTTGGAACTACCTTTCTATTGATTGGTCAAGAGGGATGGATATTTTGCAATGTATCCAACATGCTAGATCAAGTTTCGGGCATACTTTCTTCTTTGAAGTAATGCTGACGGCTGCCTGGAACATTTGGATCCTCAGGAATGGCAGAACTTTTAGAGGGGAGAGAGCTACTTTTTCTGCTTGGAGGTCTAACTTTGTACATGATCTCACACTACTATCTCATAGGCTCAAGGAGGATAGTAGCATCAAGCTTAGAGCTTGGATAAATGCTTTAGTCTAATTAGTCCAGGTAGCTTGTGGTAGTCTGGTACTTTAGCTTTGTACACTAGTTCCTTAGCTCTTGTATGTACTCCTTCTGTTCTTTTTGTACAGTCGTTTGATTTTAATAAAGGGCTGTGGGGCTTTGCCTCATAGTAAATATTCAAAAAAAACTAATAGATTTTTGCAATCAGTATGTGAATTCTTTATGACTAATGTTGATTCCATGGATTATACGCACTCTCATCCTTCCACCATTGCTAGCCTCTTTAATACCACAACCCTTTCGCCAGTATCATACACCAACCATATACCTTCCTCAAAACAGCCACCATACCTACCTATTATGGCATTTCCATAGCCATTCCGAGATATATTTCCATGCAAACTTCCACCGTTCTGTTTATTATGACACGCTCCATCATTGTCATATTGCTTTGCATGATCATGCAGTTGACATTGTATTTGTGGTAAAGCCACCGTTCATAATTCTTTCATACATGTCACTCATGAGTCATTGCACATCCCGGTACACCGCCGGAGGCATTCATATAGAGTCATATCTTGTTCTAAGTATCGAGTTGTAATTCTTGAGTTGTAAGTAAATAAAAGTGTGACGATCATCATTATTAGAGCATTGTACCAGTGAGGAAAGGATGATGGAGACTATGATTCCCCCACAAGTCGGGATGAGACTCCGGACGAAAAAGAAAAAAAGAAAACAAAAAGGAGGCCAAAAAAGGGAGAATAGGCCCAAATAAATAATAATAATAATAAAAATAATAATAAAATGAGAGAAAAAGAGAGAAGGGACAATGGTACTATCCTTTTACCACACTTGTGTTTCAAAGTAGCACCATGATCTTCATGATAGAGAGTCTCCTATGTTGTCACTTTCCTATACTAGTGGGAATCTTTCATTATAGAACTTGGCTTGTATATTCCAATGATGGGTTTCCTCAAAATTCCCTAGGTCTTCATGAGCAAGCGAGTTGGATGCGCACCCACTTAGTTTGTTCTGTTGAGCTTTCATACACTTATAGCTCTAGTCCATCTGTTGCATGGAAATACCTACTCACTCACATTGATATCTATTGATGGGCATCTCCATAGCCCGTTGATAAGCCTAGTTGATGTGAGACTATCTTCTCCTTTTTGTCTTCTCCACAACCACCATTATATATTCCACCTATAGTGTTATATCCATGGCTCACGCTCATGTATTGCATGAAGATTGAAAAAGTTTGAGAACATCAAAAGTATGAAACAATTGCTTGGCTTGTCATAGGGGTTGTGCATGATTAAATACTTTGTGTGATGAAGATAGAGCATAGCCAGACTATATGATTTTGTAGGGATAGCTTTCTTTGGCCATGTTATTTTGAGAAGACATAATTGCTTAGTTATAATGCTTGAAGTATTATTATTTTTATGTCAATATTAAACTTTCGTCTTGAATCTTATGGATCTGAATAATCTTGCCACAATAAAGAATATTACATTGATAAATATGTTAGGTAGCATTCCACATAAAAAATTCCGTTTTTATCATTTACCTACTCGAGGACGAGCAGGAATTAAGCTTGGGGATGCTGATATGCCTCCAACATATCTACAAATTTTTTATTGTTCCATGCTATTATATGTAACATCCCAAATTTTCAATTTGGAATGTTATACAATAGATCATCAGTGCATATCATATTTTTTATTTGCATTTTGGGTTGATCCTAGAAATTCTACACAACTCAAGGACCCTCGGAGAGAGTTGGGGATTTCGTTATTTTCATATTTGAGTTTCCTCAAATTTTGAAAATAGGATCATTTGATTTTATTTAATTTTATCTTCAATTATTTATATATTCAAAATATGAGAGAGGGAATAAAATGACTTTCCCAAAATAAAGAAATATTGAGGATTTGATAATAAAATCAAATAAGATTTTATTTTGGTTTTATTTACTATTTTATTTGAATTTAGGAAAAAAGCGCGTTTTTCAAAATTGCATTTAGGCCCCAAATAAATGTTCATCCTGTGCGGCTTGATTTTATAAGCCGGGGAAAATTTATTTAAGGATTTTTGGAGTCCGTTTAGTATTTCTTTTGTTTTTTTCTGAGTGTAATTATTTAAAAAAAGTCCGAACCGACCTAAGGACCGTGTCCGGCCGGGACTCCATGGCCGAGGCCTTTTTATAGCGCACCCCGGGGGCCCGAGCATCCCAAAGCCGCCGCCGCCCCAACCCTAACCCTAAGCCGCCCGCTGCTGCCGCCGCCGCCGCCCCGCCGCCACCGATGAGGTCGACTCCGCTGTCGCCGCCGTTTTTTTAGAAAGCCGTTCGTTTTCACCGGTTTATTTTTGGTTTTTTTTAGTTTCCGTTTTTTAGATAGATCGGTTTTTTTCTCGGTTTAGATAATTAGCGAGCATTCGCTCGTTCGTTCATTTTAACGAACGCGTTCATCGTTTAGATCTAGATAACGAACGTTCATTCGTTAATTTGTCCATCGTTTTTCTTTTTCTCGGATTTATTCCGCGATTTTTCTGATCGCGATTTCTGATCCGATATTCGTTCTAGTATAACTTTTCACTCGTTTATCGGAATCACGCGATTCAAGCGCATGGAGTTTCGTCTCGAAACCCTCTTTCCGTTTAACCAACTCAAACCAGTTTTTGCCTCTGTAAAATTTGACGTAGATCCAGATTAGTAAACGAAGCTTGTTTCCTTTGCCATTTGTCTTTCGTTGCTTCGTTCGATTTGATTCTTTTTGCCAACTGGAGTTCTTAAGTTGAACTTTCTGGTTAGATCTCTTATTTGAGTTTTACCTGTGCATTAGTTGAGTACTTATTGTATGCTTGTTTGTTTGCGATAGAGTACCCGGAGTGCGCCGCTTGCTACTTCGAATCGCTAGGTTTTGCGGATCATCAGCAAGGCAAGTAACACTTTGATCATACTGCATATTACCCAGTTTTTATTGCACTAGATCAATCCTCACACATTGCATGATTAGGAGATAATTAAATTGTGGGTCTGGGAACTAGATGAGGTAGTACCTATTACCTGTTATTATCAAA
The DNA here is from genome assembly GCF_003073215.2 of Triticum urartu. Classification (NCBI taxonomy): domain Eukaryota; kingdom Viridiplantae; phylum Streptophyta; class Magnoliopsida; order Poales; family Poaceae; genus Triticum; species Triticum urartu. The sequence goes on from NC_053027.1 coordinate 260,912,366, forward strand.
CCTTTGGGAGTTACTTCAACGTTTGCTTATTATGCCATGCTATGCTAGTAGACGTGGATTGGGTGAGTGTATCCATGACAGATGTGAGTTTGTTAAATTAATGGTTTTTCCAAGGTGGCAACTTAAATAGACATCTGGGTGGATTGAGGCACCTGGGTATTCCAGCGATTGCCTGTTTTTCTTTTGGACCGCCACCCAGGCTCAAAGGGATCATGAGATTACTCATACTAGAAACTTCCATGTGTAGCCACAAGCTACTATGGGCTCTAGCATAGTTGACTAAGTTGTGCGAACTCTTACAGTGGTGGACTAGCAGATGTAGGGGAAAGTAGGTGTAACGGTCAACCCGATCGTAAGGTGCTAGCGCTTCTGAAAGACTATGTCTCGGTCATCCGTTTCTCAAAAACCATGTAGTGCGATAATCCCAACGGAGGAGATCGAGTCTTGTGGGGAAAAGTGCGCAAACCTCTGCAGAGTGTATAAACTAATCATGGTTAGCCGTGTCCCCGGTTCTGGACATTTTGAGTATCTAGTACTTGGATTATCATGTGAATCTCATCATGTTACTCTAATTAGTTTGTTGGGTTTTAATGATGATGTTTAATTGGGATTGGGAGGGTGTCTACACTCTCAATGGTTAACAACCACCATGATAGTTAAATAAAATTTATTCCTTTGTAGTAGGGAAAAATTGGCTTTATGCAAAACTGTAACCATAGAGCTTTCCACCAGCCAAATATGCATGTAGTATAGTCTTATTCCTTCATTGCTCTCTATGTGTTACATTGTCAGCATATTCCATGTGCTGACCCGTATTGGGCTGCAATGTTCACTTTTCAGACGACGAGTATGGTGCTGTTAGGTCGTGGTTCTGTACTCAGTGATGCCGTTGGAGTTGATGGACTCACTTATCTTCCAAGTCTTCCGCTGTTATCGTTATTAGATGGCCTTAAGCCATATTTATTGCAATAAGTTCTCTTTTGAGACACTCGATGTAACAAGTGTGTGATTGCTACTCTATTATAAATCCTTCTAGTACTGTGTGGTGTCAGCATTACCGATCCAGGGATGACACCGAAGCCCAGAGATTGGACCATTTGAGGTCTGGTCGCTACAAGATGGTATCGGAGCACATGCTGACTGTAGGACACGGCCACTAAGCTAAAGCCCTAGATCACTACTCACTCTTCTCATTCTGACTCCTCATCTTTTCTACTCTTTTATGATGGTGGATGCAAGGAACAAGTTCACGCAACCGGATGAAGATACACCCTTTGGACGTCACTTGAAGGAAGTCACTAGATATCTGAACAAGTTCACCGGAACCTACAACACCACTTTACCTGAAGAGGAGCGCTGGATGATTCAAGTTCAAGTTCCAGGAAGGACGTTCATGCCAGTCACTGAGCCCATAGAGTTTTCCTCTGATGCACTAACCTGGAGTCTAGGAAAGAGCATGGCAGCTCACATCGCCATGGGACGCATTGGAGAAGTTTACCGCAATGATCTCAAGGATACTATATACCAGATTTGTGGGCGCCGAGATGAGCACTGGGAGATGATCAGCACCAGGAAGGATAGATCAATTACAGCTTTTATCCAGGAATTAAACCAGCACATTCGACGTCAGGAGAACTAGATGTGCACCGACATGATAGATCTAAAGAAGGCGAGGACAAGAATCAAGGAACTGGAGAAAGAACTCAAGGCTACACGTGAAGATTATGAAGAGGAAATCGAAATATTAGTGGAGAAGAATGATGATCTGATCAAGAAGATCGGAATATTTATGGGAGGCCCTACACCAGTAGAAGAAGACAAAGAACCCAAGGAGATTCGCTCGGAGGACTACATCATCATCGACGACACTGACTCGGATCCAGATGATAGCGATGATGACTATGTTGATGAAGCAGGAGGAGATATCATGGAGTCTGCAACCGAAGAATATTTCTAGTAGACCACCCCAACAGTTGTAGTAGTAGTCCACCATGTAAATATAGTAGTCCGAGCACTTTTGCGATAGTTAGATCGATTGTATGCTCTTGTTTGATTGAATGAAGTGAATTGTTTGCTTTTGCCTCATGTGCATATGGGTAGTGTTTTCTCTCTAGACCCCTCTCTATTCTTAAATCTCATCTTTTCTAAACACTCAGATGCCTCCAAGACGTGACCCCGGATTTACCTTCCCACCGTAGCTCGCTCAGTTGATCCAGCAGCAGAACACATTGATGCAGTTGCTAGTCCAGAATCAGAATCAGGGGAACAACAACAACAACCCACCACCACCACCACGTGTTGATCACTTAGCCCGTTTTCTTAGGCTGAACCCGCCGGTGTTTTCCAGTAGCACTGAGCCTATAGTAGCAGATGATTGGCTCCATAAGACCGCAAGGGAATTGACCACGGCAGGACGCACATATGCAGAAAAGGTGAAGTTTGCCGCACATCATCTTGAAGGACCCGCAACATCATGGTGGGAGAATTTCACCGCCACTTTCCCTATCGACACTGTCACATGGGACCAGTTCCAGCAGGCTTTCCGTACTGCCCATGTTTCAGCAGGAGCTATGGTCATGAAGAAGCGTGAGTTTCGCAACTTGCGCCAAGGAGGACGGACAATTGGCCAGTATGTGGAGGACTTTAGTAAGCTAGCACGTTATGCCTCAGATGATGTTGCTACGGATGCAGCTAAACAGGAGAATGCAGCTAAGCAGGAGAAGTTTCTGGAAGGACTGAATGATGAGTTGAGCATGCAGTTGATGGTAGCAACCTTCAACAACTACCAGGAGTTGGTAGATCGTGCTCTTATGATTGAAGGGAAGCAGCAGCAGATTGAGAATCGCAAGAGGAAGTATGGACAAGGGAAGTACACTTCAGGAGCTCAGCAGAAGCCACGTTTTACCCCTAAGCGGGAGGACATTTTCAGCATACCCATGGAGGAGGTAGCTCGCACAATCATAATGGCCCAAGAATGGTAATGGGAATGGAGGAAGCAACGGCCAGAACCGTACCAACCCATCAACCCAGCCAAGAGACCTGAGCCAAGTCACTTGCTTTAAGTGCCAGAAGACCGGACATTATGCCAATGAATGTCCTCAGAATGGAAATGGCAATGGAAGCTCTGGGAAGAAGCCGAACCCTTTCAATAGGGGACAGGTGAACCACGTTAACGTGGAGGAGGTTGAAGAGCAGCCGATGCAGTAATCGGTAAGTTTTTGGTTAAGTCATTTACTGCACTCATTCTTTTTGATACTGGTGCATCGCATTCATACATATCAAGGGGATTTGTGGATAAGTATAACTGCCCACTAAGGTCTTAGAACACCTATGTTAGTAAGCTCACCAGGAGCGGAGTATATGGCAGTAAGGTGTTTTCAAGTGCCATTGAGTATAGGTAGGCATGTGTTTCCTCGATTTAATCATTTTGGAATCACAAGGTTTGGATGTAATTCTGGGTATGGATTGGCTGTCGATGTATGGAGGAAACATCGATTGCGCCAGTAAGTCAATTTTGCTTACCACCCCAGAAGGGAAGAGGATCAAGTATGTATCCCGGCATGTGCCTAAAAGGACTCAAGTAAATTCGTTAACAGGAGTTGTGCAAGAGAAAGTACCAGTGGTAAAGCATTTCCCTGATGTGTTTCTAGAGGAGTTGCCAGGCATGCCACCGGATAGAGAGGTTGAGTTTTTGATTGAGCTTTTGCCAGGCATAGGGCCAATATCTAAGAGACCATATAGGATGCCCGCAAAGGATTTGGTGGAGATTAAGAAGCAGATTAAGGAGTTACTGGATAAAGGATATATCCGCCCAAGTTCTGCGCCTTGGGGATCGCCAGTACTTCTAGTGGATAAGAAGGATGGATTGTTAAGGATGGTTGTTGATTATCGAGGATTGAATGAAGTAACCATCAAGAACAAGTACCCACTACCGATGATTAATGATCTGTTTGATCGATTGCGAGGTGCTAAGGTATTTTCCAAGATCGATCTGCGATCAGGATACCATCAGTTGAAGATTCGAGAACAGGATATACCTAAGAAGGCTTTTCCCACCAGGTATGGGCTGTACGAGTATACCGTTATGTCATTTGGTCTGACTAATGCACCTGCATATTTTATGAACATGATGAACAAAGTATTTACGGAGTTTTTGGATAAGTTCGTCGTAGTGTTCATTGATGATATCCTGGTTTACTCAAAAAATGAAGAGGAGCATAAGGAGCATTTGCGTTTGGTACTTGGTAAGCTCAGAGAACATCAGTTATATGCCAAGTTTAGCAAATGTGAGTTTTGGTTCAAGGAAGTTGGATTCCTCGGACACGTTATATCCGGAGAAGGTTTAGCAGTAGATCCCACGAAGGTTGACACTGTGACAAATTGGGAAGCCCCAACAACAGTTGGAGAGATCCGGAGTTTTTCTTGGACTTGGTTCTTGGACTTGCAAGATACTACCAAAGATTCATTAAAAATTTCTCGAAGATTGCGAAGCCTATGACGGAGTTGTTGAAGAAGGATACCAAGTTCATATGGACCGAGGAATGTGAGACCAGTTTCCAGGAGTTGAAGGTCACATCACCAGTGTTGATTTTGCTAGATCAGACCAAGGATTATGAGGTGTATTGCGACGCTTCACGTCGAGGACTTGGAGCCGTGCTTATGCAGGAAGGAAGAGTTGTTTCATATGCCTCACGACAGCTTAAGCCTCATGAGTTGAATTATGCTATGCATGATTTGGAGTTAGCAGCTGTAGTGCATGCGTTGAAGACTTGGAGTCACTTTCTCATTGGAAATCATTGTGAGGTGTACACGGATCACAAGAATTTGAAGTACATTTTCACACAGAAGGAGCTAAATCTCAGGCAAAGAAGATGGTTAGAGCTCATCAAGGATTATGATATGAGATTGCATTATCACCCCGGAAATGCTAATGTAGTAGCCGATGCGCTGAGCCATAAAAGTCATGTCAACACCCTAATGATGGGAGATTTACCAAGGGAGTGAGCCGAAAATCTTCGTGAGCTATGTTTGGAGATAGTACCGAGAGGCTATGTAGCAGCATTGGAGATTCGGTCTACTTTGTTGGATAAGATCAGAGAAGCTCAAAGGACTGACAAGGAGATTGCTTCTATTAAGGAGAAAATGAGAAGTAAAAGCTAAAGGATTTCATGAGGATGAGCACGATACCTTATGGTTTGAAGACCTTGTTTATGTGCCTAATAATTCGGAGATCAGGAAGTTGATTCTGCAAGATGCCCATGATTCACCATATTCGATTCACCCAGGAAATACAAAGATGTATTTGGATTTGAAGGACACTTTCTGGTGGACTGGAATGAAGAAGGATATTGCGGAGTATGTAGTAGTTTGTGATGTATGTCAGAGAGTAAAGGCAGAGCATCCGAAGCCAGTGGGATTGCTACAGCCATTGCCGATACACGAATGGAAGTGGGATAAGTTAGGCATGGATTTTATTACAGGATTGCCCAGAACTCGTTCAGGCTATGACTCGATTTGGGTTGTAGTCGATCGTTTGACAAAGGTAGCTCATTTCATTCCAGTGAAGACTACCTATACTAGTGCCAAGTTGGCAAAGAAATACATGACCAGAATCATATGTCTGCGTGGAGTTCCTAGGAGCATTGTATCTGATAGAGGAACCCAATTTACCTCAAAGTTCTGGAATCAGTTGCATGAAACTTTAGGTACCAGGCTAGAGTTCAGTACAGCTTTCCATCCGCACACAGATGGACAAACCGAGAGAGTCAATCGGATTTTGGAGGATATGCTGAGAGCTTGTGCGCTAGATTACGGATCTAGTTGGGACGAGAATTTTCCATACGCAGAGTTCTCTTATAACAACAGTTATCAATCCAGTTTGAAGATGGCCCCTTTCGAAGCCTTGTACAGAAGGAGGTGTAGGACCCCATTGTCGTGGGATGAAGTTGGAGACCGCCAGTTGTTTGGACCAGATCTGATTAAGGAGTGTGAACAAAAGGTGAAATTGATTCGCGATAGGCTCAAGGTAGCCCAGTCCAGACAGAAGAGCTACGCAGATTCTAAACGCAAGGAGACAGTTTACGAATTCGGAGGCCGAGTTTATCTTCGAGTATCTCCACTTCGAGGAGTTAAGCGCTTTGGAGTTAAGGGAAAGTTAGCGCCACGTTTTGTAGGACCATACAAGGTTTTGGAGCGTATGGGAGAAGTAGCTTATAAGTTGGAATTGCCCGAAGGATTGTCAGGAGTTCACGACGTGTTCCACATTTCACAATTGAAGAAGTGCCACGTGGAGATGGCTGATATACCGCTGAGAGATACAGTGCCGCTGGAAGCGATTCAGTTGGACAGTGATTTGACCTACAAGGAGAAACCAGTTAAGATTCTTGAGTATGCCAGCCGAGTCACCCACATCAAGGTTATCAAGTTTTGCAAAGTTCAGTGGAGCCACCACACGGAGAATGAAGCCATGGGAGCGAGAGGAAGATTTGCTGAAGGACCACCCCCACCTATTTTCTAGCCAACCCGAATCTCGAGGGCGAGATTCACCTTAAGGGGGGTAGGTTTGTAACAACCCAAATTTTAAATTTGGAATGTTATACAATAGATCATCAGTGTATATCATATTTTTTATTTGCATTTTGGGTTGATCCTAGAAATTCTACCCAACTCAAGGACCCTTGGAGAGAGTTGGGGATTTCGTTATTTTCATATTTGAGTTTCCTCAAATTTTGAAAATAGGATCATTTGATTTTATTTAATTTTATCTTCAATTATTTCTATTATCAAAATATGAGAGAGGGAATACAATGACTTTCCCAAAATAAAGAAATATTGAGGATTTAATAATAAAATCAAATAAGATTTCATTTTGGTTTTATTTGCTATTTTATTTGAATTTAGGTAAAAATGCGCGTTTTTCAAAATTGCATTTAGGCCCAAAATAAATGTTCATCCTATGCGGCTTGATTTTAGAAGCCGGGGAAAATTTATTTCGGGATTTTTGGAGTCCGTTTAGTATTTCTTTTGTTTTTTTTCTGAGTGTAATTATTTAAAAAAAAAGTCCGAACCGAACTACGGGTCGTGTCCGGCCAGGACTCCCTGGCCGAGACCTTTTTATAGTGCGCCCCGGGGGCCCGAGCAGCCCAAAGCCATCGCCGCCCCAACCCTAAATCTAAGCCGCCCGCGCCACCGCCCGCTGCTGCCGTCGCCGCCGCCCGCCGTCGCCGCGCTGCCGCCCCGCCGCCGACGAGGTCGACTCCGCAGCCACCACCGGTTTCTTTAGAAAACCGTTGGTTTTCACCGGTTTATTTTTGGTTTTTTTAGTTTCCGTTTTTTAGATAGATCGGTTTTTTTTCTCGGTTTAGTTAATTAGCGAGCGTTCGCTTGTTCGTTCATTTTAATGAACGCGTTCATCGTTTAGATCCAGATAACGAATGTTCGTTCGTTAATCTGTTCGTCGTTTTTTTTTCTCGGATTTATTCCATGATTTTTCTGATCGTGATTTCTGGTCCGATGTTCGTTCTAGTATAACTTTTCACTCGATTATCGGAATCACGCGATTCAAGCGCCTAGAGTTTCCTCTCGAAACCCTCTTTCTGTTTAACCAACTCAAACCAGTTTTTGCCTCTGTAAAATTTGATCTAGATCCATATTAGTAAACGAAACTTGTTTCCTTTGCCGTTTGTCTTTCGTTGCTTCGTTCAATTTGATTCTTTTTGCCAACCGGAGTTCTTAAGTTGAACTTTCTGCTTAGATCTCTTATTTGAGTTTTACCTGTGCATTAGTTGAGTACTTATTGTATGCTTGTTTGTTTGCGATAGAGTACCCGGAGTGCGCCGCTTGCTACTTCGAATCGCTAGGTTTTGCGGATCATCGGCAAGGCAAGTAACATTTTGAACATACTTCCTATTACCCAGTTTTTATTGCATTAGATCAATCCTCAAACATTGCATGATTAGGAGCTAATTAAATTGTGGGTTTGGGAAGTAGATGAGGTAGTACCTATTAGCTGTTATTATCAAACCTTCGGGAGTTACTTCAATGTTTGCTTATTATGCCATGCTATGCTAGTAGACGTGGATTGGGTGAGTGTATCCATGACAGATGTGAGTTTGTTAAATTAATGGTTTTTCTAAGGTGGCAAATTAAATACACATCTGGGTGGATTGAGGCACCTGGGTATTCCAGCGATTGCCTGTTTTTCTTTTGGACTGCCACCCAGGCTCAAAGGGATCATGAGATTACTCATACTAGAAACTTCCGTGTGCAGCCACAAGCTACTATGGGCTCTAGAATAGTTGACTAAGTTGTGCGTACTCTTACAGTGGTAGACTAGCAGATGTAGGGGAAAGTAGGTGTAACGGTCTACCCGATCGTAAGGTGCTAGCGCTTCTGAAAGACTTTGTCTCAGTCATCCGTTTTTGAAACACCATGTAGTGCGAGAATCCCAACGGATGAGATCGAGCCTTGTGGGGAAAAGTGTGCAAACCTCTGCAGAGTGTATAAACTAATCATGGTTAGCCGTGTCCCCGGTTATGGACATTTTGAGTATCTAGTACTTGGATTATCATGTGAATCTCATCATGTTACTCTAATTAATTTGTTGGGTTTTAATGATGATGTTTAATTGGGATTGAGAGGGTGTCTACACTCTAAATGTTTAACAACCACCATGATAGTTAAATAAAATTTATTCCTTTGCAGTAGGGAAAAATTGGCTTTACGCAAAACTGTAACCATAGAGCTTTCCACCAGCCAAATATGCATGTAGTATAGTCTTATTCCTTCATTGCTTTCTATGTGTTACATTGCCATCATATTCCATGTGCTGACCCGTTTCGGGCTACAACGTTCACTTTTCAGACGACGAGTAAGGTTCTTTTTGGTCGTGGTTCTATACTCAGTGATGCCGTTGGAGTTGATGGACTCACTCATCTTCCAAGCCTTCCGCTGTTATCGTTATTAGATGGCCTTAAGCCATATTTATTGTAATAAGTTCTCTCTTGAGACACACGATGTAATAAGTGTGTGATTGCTACTCTGTTATAAATCCTTCTAGTACTGCGTGGTGTCAGCATTACTGATCTAGGGATGACACCGGAGCGTAGAGATTGGACCGTTTGAGATCTGGTCGCTACATTATATTATCTGTTTTGGATGTTTATGGGATTTATTTTACACTATTATGTTATTTTTTGGGACTAGCCTATTAACCCAGAGCCCAGTGCAAGTTTCTGTTTTTTTCCTTGATTCAGTGTTTCGCAGATAAGGAATATCAAACGGAGTCCAAATGGAATGAAACCTTCGAGAGCGTGATTTTTGGAACGAACGTGATATAGGAGACTTGGAGTTGAAGTCAAGGAAGCCTCGAGGTGGCCACGAGGGAGGGAGGCGCGCCTGCCCCCCTAGGTGCACCCCCACCCTCATGGGCCCCTCTTGGCTCCCCTGACCGACTTCTTTCGCCTATATATGTCCATATACCCTAAAAACATCAAAGAGCAAAATAGATCGGGAGTTCCACCGCCAGAAGCCTCCGTAGCCACAGAAAACCAACAGGGACCCTGTTCCGGCACCCTGCCGGAGGGGGGATCCCTCACTGATGGCCATCTTCATAATCCCGGCGCTCTCCATGACGAGGAGGAAGTAGTCCACCCTCGGGGCTGAGGGTATGTACCAGTAGCTATGAGTTTGATCTCTCTCTCTCTCTCTCGTGTTCTTGAGGTGATACGATCTTGATGTATCGCGAGCTTTGCTATTATAGTTGGATCTTATGATGTTTCTCCCCCTCTACTCTCTTGTAATGGATTGAGTTTTTGAAGTTATCTTATCGGATTGAGTCTTTAAGGATTTGAGAACACTTGATGTATGTCTTGTCGTGCTTATCTGTGGTGACAATGGGATATTCATGTGATCCACTCGATGTATATTTTGGTGATCAACTTGCGGGTTCCTCCCATGAACCTATGCATAGGGGTTGGCATAGGTTTTCGTCTTGACTCTCCGGTAGAAACTTTGGGGCACTCTTTGAGGTTCTATGTGTTGGTTGAATAGATGAATATGAGATTGTGTGACGCATATCGTATAATCATACCCACGGATACTTGAGGTGACATTGGAGTATCTAGTTGACATTAGGGTTTTGGTTGATTTGTATCTTAAGGTGTTATTCTAGTATGAACTCTTGAATAGATCGATCCAAAAGAATAACTTTGAGGTGGTTTTGTACCCTACCATAATCTCGTCGTTTGTTCTCCGCTATTACTGACTTTGGAGTGAGTCTTTGTTGCATGTTGAGGGATAGTTATATGATCCGATTATGTTATTATTGTTGAGAGAACTTGCACTAGTGAAAGTATGAACCCTAGGCCTTGTTTCCTAGAATTGCAATACCGTTTGTGCTCACTTTTATCATTAGTTACCTTGCTGTTTTTATATTTTCAGATTACAAATACCTTTATCTACCATCCATATTGCACCTGTATCACCATCTCTTTGCCGAACTAGTGCACCTATACAATTTACCATTGTATTGGGTGTGTTGGGGACACAAGAGAATCTTTGCTATTTGGTTGCAGGGTTGTTTGAGAGAGACCATCTTCATCCTACGCCTCCCACAGATTGATAAATCTTAGGTCATCCACTTGAGGGAAATTTGCTACTGTCCTACAAACCTCTGCATTTGGAGGCCCAACAACGTCTACAAAAAGAAGGTTGTGTAGTAGACATCACCGTGCCGGGCCGTCGATGAAGCCACGCCGTGGGCCGTAGGCAGGCAAGTCTAGGTACCCCCGTTCCGAGGATGCCGGCACTTAAGTCTGTCAGAATCATGTTAGCAATTGCTGCATTTTATGATTATTAAATTTGGCATATGGACGTCAAAATTGCATTCCTTAATGGATTTCTTAAAGAAGAGTTGTATATGATGCAACCAGAAGGTTTTGTCGTTCCTAAAGGTGCTAACAAAGTGTGCAAGGTCCAGTGATCCATTTAGGGACTGGTGCAAGCCTCTCGGAATTTGAATATATGCTTTGGTAGTGTGATCAAAGCATATGGTTTTATACAGACTTTTGGAGAAACTTGTATTTACAAGAAAGTAAGTGGGAGCTCTATAGCATTTCTAATATTATATGTGGATGACATATTGTTGATTGGAAATAATACATAATTTCTTGATAGCATAAAAGGATACTTGAATAAGAATATTTCAATGAAAGACCTCGATGTCGGCGTCCTAGGAATGGGGGTACCCAGACTTGCCTGCCTGCGGCCCTGGGCATTGCTCCCCCAGTAGCCTGGTACTGCCCATCTTCATCAACAACCACTCAAGACACTCACGAGGCACCAAGCCTAGCGAGGCGGATGACACAAGACCTCCTCAGGGGAAGCCTCACTAGGCTGGCTCATGAGGAGCAGAGAGATCAAGGCAAGGGGCACCTCGCTTGGAGCGTGTGAGGTAAACCATGACGACCAAGGCCAGGCAGGCGCTAGCGCGCATAGAGTACCGGTTTCCTCTTTGGTGCTAAAGGAGCAGGCAGGACGGCAGGACGGTAGGACCAAGACCAGGAGGAGTCCTGAGTCATCAAGCAAAGGTTTCAATATTGGTGCAACGAGACGAAGACTAGCAGGACGGCAGGACGGAGGTCATCATGGAGCCCACGACGGCGTCACCACCAAAGCCTTTGGCAGGCGAAGACCCCCTTTTGTTAGGATAACTTGTACTAGTTGCCCCCCTTCAAATTGGCCATTGTGGGATCCCTCCCCGCCAAATATTTGAGAAGAGGACCGGGGCCTCTATATATAGGACTAGCCACCACCATAGGAAGGGGACCGAGGTCTGATCTTGGAGAGGGACTAGACCTTCCACACACACACACAAGCTCATCGAGCTCAAGAACACCTCTCCTCTGGAGGCCATTCTTCCCTTGTACTTGTTCATCCCCAGCCTACAAGGCAATCCACCACACCCCACTAGAGTAGGGTATTACACCGCAACGGTGGCCCGAACTAGTATAAACTCTTGTGTCCCTTGTTCTTCGGGTTAGGCGTGCTAGGCTTTGATATCTCTGCGAGAGTGTGAGCTAGGGGAGAGAGATCTTCATGTGCACCCCAGTGTTCGAACCTCAAGGGTTTGCCGGAAACCGTAATCCGACATTTGGAGCACCAGGTAGGGGTGTGATGAAGCTTTTCTTCCGTCGATCCACGCTCCGCTGCTCCACCACGTCCATGGCGGATGCACGCCTAGCCCGCGCCGAGCGTCGAGCCGCCCTCGCCGCCCGTGTCGTTTAGAAAGCTCCTACCGCCGGGCCTCCCCATCCTTCTCCATCACCCGCCGCCAACGCCGCCACAGGCTCGGCGGGAAACGAGCAACAAGCGTCATCGTTGCACCCCTCTGTGCGGCGGGAGGGCCGCACCGCCACCCCATCGCTGACTCCAGCCGGCTCATCGTCCCACGCTCATCGCACGACCATGGACGTGCAGGCAGCGCTGCTCATGGCACGCGAGCTCCTACGCTACCGCACGGTCGACGACCTCTATGAGGACTGGCTGCACCGCATCACCGAGCTCATCAGCGTCGCTGGGGGATCTTCCACACCATCTCTCTCGCTGCCTCACCCTCCCCCAGCTGAGGGTGACGTAGCTCATGGAGTGCCTCCGCCACCTCCGCACCAAGACGGTGTCCTAGCGCCAGGATGCGCGGCCCCTCGGTGCTACCCGCCACGCCGGGTGCCCGCGCGCGAAGAAGTAAGCTGCCAAGAAGTTCCCCGACCGCCGGAAAACGCTCCTGCTCTTGTGGCGCCACCACGTCAAGACTGCGTGCCGCTTGTGGCAGTGGTGCGTAGGCATCAAGATCAAGCTCTGCCCCCGCGACGGGAACCGGTGGCCACAGCAGGCTGCCGTGCCTTCACTCTAGAGCTGTGTTGCGTAGTCTGGCTAGGCAAGTTCAAGCCAGACCTGCCTCCATGCTACGACGACACCCCCGACCATGCGGAGTTCTTGCATCTCTACGAGCTGAGCATCGAGGTGGCCAATGACGACGAGAAAGTCATGGCGAACTAGTTTCCCATGGCTCTCAAAGATGGTGCTTGCTCATGGCTCCTGAATTTGTCCCCGGGGTCAATCTCCTCCTGGGGTGAGATGCGCGACCACTTCGTCGCCACCTTCCAGGGCACTCGCGACCGCCCACCAGTCACGGGTGACCTGCGCCGCATCAAACAGTAGCCATTAGAGACCCCTGCAGAAGTACATCCAGCGCTTCAACATCGTTCGCCTCATGATTCCCAAGGTAATGGACGAGGCCATCATCTCAGCGTTCTTTGATGGTGTCCGCGACGTCAAGATGAAGGAGGAGGTCGCCATCCACGAGGAGCTATGCAGGGCACTGGAGACGTTCAACATGGCGACCAAGTGCGCAAGAGCTGAGGAGGGGCGCCTCTCCCTCCTCGAGCTCCCTGCTGCCGATCCAGAAGAGAAGAAAGCCAAGGCCAAGGACGTGAAGTGCAAGGGAGTAGCCGTGCTCGCGGTGGAGCCGGACACGAAGCGCGACCGGGACCACCCCGAGTCGTCTAAGAGCAGCCGTCCGTTCTGCGCCTTCCACAACGTACATAGCCACAACACCAATGACTGCCAAGAGCTCAGGGACATTCGAGATGGACTCTTTGGTCGACACACCGAACGCAACGACCGGGGCTACGGCTGAGGAGGAAGAAGTGGGGGACGCTGGGACAACCACGGCCCCCGTCAGGAGTGGCGCGACTGGCCTCGCGAGGACCACTGGCAGGAATAGCCTCGTGAGGGTGCCTAGAGGGACTAGCCTCATGAGGACCGTCCTCAGGGCAATGCTGCCCTCCCTCCGCTGCCGCCACCACCAAGGAGGAACGATGACCACCATCAGGACGAGGGGCTGGAAGCTTCTAGGAGCCACACGCTATTGCCTGCATCTTGGGCAGTGCACAGGCCCTGGCTTCCCAGCGCATCTTTAAGTAGTTTACTTGTTAGGTGAACGCGGCCCTTCCCAGGCTCGAGGCCACGCGCCCGCTCAGGTGGTCCAAGTGCGCCATCACCTTCAGCTCGGCGGACCAGCTCAAGTGCGCGGCGACCGCCGGCGTCCTTCCGATGCTTTGTTCACCCGTCATCAGCACCATCCAAGTCAGCAAGAACCTCATCGACGGTGGCGCAGGGCTCAATGTCCTGTCCGTCGAGACGTTTGATAGCCTCCAAGTGCCATACGATCAGCTACAGCCTACCAAGCGTTTCTCAGGAGTGGCTGATGGCTCCCCCACCCCGATAGGGCAGGTCCGCTTCCCTGTCACCTTCGGCCAGCGTAACAACTACCGCACCGAGCTCATCGACTTCGATGTCACCCACATCTGTCTGTCGTACAACGCCATCCTTGGGTATCCAGCATTGGCCAAGTTTATGGCAGTGACCCACCACAGTTACAACGTCCTCAAGATGCCAGGGAGTGGCGGACTCATCACGGTCCCCTGCGAAGAAAGAGATGTGGTGTGCTCCATTGAGCGCGCCTTCCAAGCCGCTGTGATCGAAGACCCCGACAACGAAGGCACCACGTACCCTCCTGAGGCCATCCCCAAGAAGAAGAAGCAGCCACTCCACCCAGTGCCTTAGGAGAGCGGTGTCTCCAACGGCACAACCTCAGGACATGTGCCCACATCTAGGCACCTCCCTCCCTCACATACGAAGGCGCGCCCGGTGCCCACCTCGAGCAAGGCCTGGGGGCTCTCTTCTAGAGGGCCTCAAACCTAGCCAACACCATGAGGGAGGCGCTCGGGCACCATGTGGAGGCGTGCTTCGCCGCACATTTCCCTCAGGAGGGCACTAGTTGAGGAGGGCGCTAGGCGAGGAGCGCCCGGTGCTCAGCAGTTCATTGTCAAGGCGACCCAGGAGCTTTAAGAGGCAAGGGCCATACGTGGCGACCGCCGCCCACCGCCCGGCGTAGCTCCCCATCCTGGCGAGGATGGCGGGCTGCGCGTCTGCGTCGATATTCCAGGCCTCAAGAGGGCTGCATCTCAGGAGCGCTTCTGGCCTTCGCGCGTTGGTCGGTGCGAGGGTCCACCTCACAGCTACGTTCGCATGCCATTGGGCTTGCTGAGTGCGGTCGTCACCTTCCAGTGCCACTTGCGGAGCATTCTGGCGGCTCAGGAGGCCAGACATCACGCCGTCCTGGAGGAGATCGCGACAGTTCTCTAGGAGCCACCAAGGCTCACGGAGCCTCCCGAGGCTCAGGACCCTGGCGGCTCATGAGGAGCATCTTCTTCAGCATGCACTTTCAACTACTACAACACCACTCCAGCTACAGTATTAGGTGACCCTTTCCAGTTTGTTCAGTTGGGGGTGCCCCTCGGGCAGCATCACCCCCAAGTCGCACGGGCCTGTCCCTGTGACATGTATCCTTTGATGGGGGCGCCCCTCGGGCTACATCATCCCCAGGCCGCATGGGTCCGTCCATGGGGCATGTATTGTTCTTGCATCTATCCAAGGTAACCTGCCTCTTTGCTTGAGTCGTTTTATGATTATCACCTGCTTATCTGGTACTTCGATACCCCACCCGCGACCGCCCTCGTTACCACGGGAGCCGCGCGCCGGTTGTCTTTCTTTAGGATCCCTCGCGTGAGTAGGCTAGGCACGGCGTCTGTGCTCGATTCCGTCCCTGCAGCTTCGATAAACCCAACGGCTGAGATCTATCTGGAGGGCCTGCCCCGTTCACGTCACGTCCTGGGGTCGTTGGTGTCTGGCCTTCTCATGTGACCGCCTTAGGAAATTCGTCTGGCGCAGGTTGCCTAACCATGTTACAGGACCGCTGAAGCTATCAAGAACCAGGACCGGGCGCAACCCGCCTTGAGGTAGAGCCTCATGAGTCCCGCACTAACTCACGGGTGCCCAGACACACCTCGTCTAGCCCTGTCATGCAAGCCACATGTCAGGGTGGGGCTGTACACGCCCCAGGGGCTCCATTTATAGGGAGCCCTCACCCACGCACCAATGGAAGCACAAGGCTCCGTGCTGGCAGTCGACACGGTTGAGGAGCGGCTATGCCCGTGCAAGTGCGGAAGCGCTACGCTCCGCGCTGGTGATAAATAACTTAGGGCGGCCCCATGGCCGTACCAACCTCAGGGAGCCACCGGCTCAGTGTCCAGCCTCACCGCAACGCTCCCCCCTCGGGAGAGTCACGCGAGGGGGCTGGGCACGGGGACTGCGCTCAGGCCTTGCCCAGCGTACGCCGCCCTGCTAAGTCCCTTGGACCTGGTCGTCGCGCACCCCTCCCGATCGGGACCTCAGTGAAGGCAGGTATGAAGGTCTATTTGAGCGTCAAGGGGACTCATGAGCATCGCGACTCAGGAGACTAACTGGCCACGTAGCCCTCACCCCTTGGTCCCGTCCTAGTGATCCGGACGGCCCAACGGCGGCGAGGTATGCGCGGGGTCGGGCCCTGCCGACGTAGAACCCTAAGGCCTATTTTTGCATTTCCTACCCGCAGGCCATTTGCACGTCGAGGGGGACTCCTGAGCAACGCGACTCAGGAGCCTAACTGGCCACGTAGCCCCTCACCCCTTGGTCCCATCCTGGTGATCCGGACGGCCCAACGGTAGATGAGGTATCCGCAGGGTCGGGCCTTGCCGATGAAGAACATCAAGAAAATGGGAAGGAAATCGCGGAACCTAAATAAATTATTACACATCATATTGTCCTTCAAACATCAAGCAGAGTTTTACCACCTCCACTAGGCATGTCTCATGTCACAGGGGAGTTCAAAGGAAAATAAAACAAGAAGGAGCACCGCCCTTCACCAGCAAGCATTATCTTCAGCCTTGGGCGTCATCGTCAGGAAGCGCCTTCCCGTCAGCAGCGTCACCATCGGTCGCATTGTTGGCCTTGGTCGCGAGATTGGTGGCATTGTCATTTGGAGGTGTAGGCTCGATGGTGAGGAGCTTCTTCAACAAGGCCTCCACCTGGCCCTCCACGGCTACAGCAGCAGCTTCACAGCGCTCCTCCTCCACGGGCTCGAGCAGCTCACCGAGGTCAACGCTGGGGTCACGAAGATAGAGATGGCTAAAGACACGCGTTAGGGCAGATGAGGAGAGCGCGTGAGCTTCCCCCACCACTAGGGGACCGGTTCCATCGGCAACACCCTCGAGCGCCATGACAAGAAGAGGAAGTAGCTGGGCAGGGCCTTTGTCATCAGTCGCCATCGGCTTCTCCAAGCCCTTCTCATAGAAACCCTGCAGCACCGCGTGGGACCTCTCCTCAAGAGATTTGAAGGCGGCGCGGTCCTCGGCAAGAACCTTCGCCTTGGCTTCCAGCTGGGCCTTCTCTGCCGCTACCTTCTTCTCCAGCTCCTCCAGGCGGCTGCGTTCTACGGCCTACGCCCTCGCCGACTGCTCTAGCTTGGCGTCACGACTGGTGATCGCGTCTTCTCTGGCCTTCATCTTCTCCTCCTCTGCCCTTTGACCGCGGGCCTCAGCCACGCGCTCGTTGCGCATGGTCTCCAGCTCGACTTCTATCGACCGACAGCGCTCCTTGGCAGCCTCGGCGTCCTTCAGCGCCAAATCATGGGCGGTTGCGGCTTGGTCAGCGGCTCACTTGTCCTCCACGGAAGCTGCCACTGCCTGGCCCAATGCCACCCTGACAGACGCGTCGGAGTGCAACCAACCCGAGATCAGCTCTAGGTGCCCCGCCACCAAGCGACGGTCGGTCCCTTGAAGATTATCCCGCAGCTGGGTCAGCATAGAAAGAGCCTCCCCCAGAACATCAGGTGCGTCGGAAGAATCAAGGGCCGACGGCATAACGGGAGGAGGAGGATGCAGCGGTACCGTCGTGGCTTGCGCGTCCGGCAACAGTGGAAGAAGGAACCAGGGGCTCCTGACACATTGAAACATCGGCGGGCGAGCTGGGGGTAGGTACCTTTGGAGCCGGCTTGGCGGTGGATATCTCCTTCTCCTGAGGCCAGTCCCCCAGGCCTCGTGAAGAGGACCAAGCGGGAGAGGCATGGGCGCCGTCACCACCCTTTCACGCAGGAAGAGGCGCGGCCACGACAGGGTACTGGGTCACATAAGGCATGGGCACCCCTTCTTTATTCTTCTTCACCGCCGACGTTGGCCTGGCGGAGCAAGGAAGGGCGTCAGAAGTAGCGGCAAGAGCAAGAACGAAATCAAGACGAGGCACTTACCTATCCATGGCGGCGTAGTCCCTCGGCCTCTTCAGTACTGCGAAGCCCGTAGGCTTCACAGCCTGGGGCACCGACGCGCGGATCTCAGGAGCGTTGCCTTGGGAGATTAGCGCCGACCGGCTCTTCGTTAGGACCCCAGCTGGCAGCTTCTTCGAGGGGGTAAACCGAGATCTCGTGGAGACCCCAGCAGAGGGCAGGACCTCCTTCACCGGATGGTCGTCAGCGTCGTCATCGTCAAGTAAGGCACGAAGGAGGTCGGCCTTGCACGGAGGGGAAGTCTCCCCTGCCCCCTCCCAGGTCGCCTCCGAGTCTCGCTCATCCTCCTCATCAAAGTCACCGGAAGACACCACCACCGGAGTCGTTGCCACTAGGACCTCGGGGGGCGCCGGAGGCATAATCCCGTATTCATTGAAGACGGGCATGGTGGCGGCGATCTCTGCCCCATCAGCGTGGCGGTACAGTGGAAGATGTGAGTCCGGTGGGAATCCATGGTCCTCCCTGACCAGGAGTTGCAGGGCAGCATCCAGCTCCTCATTGGACAGAGAGTCAGGGCGCAGGCAGAGGTCGTCGCCCTCGTCCTCGAGCTTCCAAAGGGGGCGTGAATGCGCCTGAACGGGGCTAGGCGCTACGCCAGAAATTCCTTGATTATCATGCCCCCTGTCAGCTTCTGCTCCCTCGGATCATGGGGCTTCAGGTCAGTGGCCTTCTTCTCCAGCACATGCTTCGCCCGGGGGTCGGAGAGCTTCGCACTGAGCCAGCTCTCGTCAGAAGAGGGCATCTCAGTCGGCAGCGACAGCCGGGGGTAGGAGCACATGGCGTGCATAAGGACCCATTTGTTCCTGAAGCCCTCAGCCTTCTTTCCCACCTTCGAGATTGTGTTGGTCCCGTTGGCTGCAACGAAATTGGCGCATCCTGAGCAATGGCCATCCTTGATTCGAAGGTAGAAGAAATGGCACAGCAGCGCCAAAGATGGCATCACCCCACAAATGCCTCGCAGTAGAAGGCAAAAATTGACAGGAGAAGAACAGAGTTGGGATGGAGGTGAAGAGCATGGAGGCCGTAGTGGCTGAGCACGGCATAGAAGAAATCAGAAAAGGGAGGAACCAGCTCCGCGAACACGCTATTTAGGAAGAAGGGACGAAAGGTGCTACCCGGAGCCTCAGGCATGGTGGAGCCGGCCCGCAGCGCCGCTACTCTTCCCTCGTCATCGTCACCCACCGTCATCCGGCGCACGACGGCGAGCTTCTCCTCTGAGACAGTGGGCGCGCTCAAGGCTAGCTCATACGATGTGGGTGAGCTGCGCGAGGCCTTGGCCTTGTCGGGCGCCATCAGATGCGATCTTAGGGAGAATACCTAGCAGATAGGAGGTCTCTTGGGGCGATAGGAGCAAGAAAGGGGATCTGGAGCAAGACGAAGGGAAGCAATGAGGGCAATACGACGTGCGCTAGCCTTTTGTCAGACGGGCAGTTGCCGAGGTAGCATGGGGAAGTGGAGACGCCCACGACCGGTTAATCGCCACGCATCTATCAAGGCTGCTGGCGGTTTGGGCCCGCGGCGTTCCACACTTGCCCCTTGGCTTTGCCTCGAAGCCATGTCCAAGCGCGCCTTGGGCTCGGGGGCTACTGTCAGCGTCTTGGGAACAGGGGTACCCAGACTTTCATGCCTGCGGCCCAGGGCGTGGCTCCTCCAGCGGCTTGGTACGACCCATTTTCATCAACAACCACTCAAGATCCTCGCGAGGGGCCAAGCCTGCGAGGCGGATGACACAAGACCTCCTCAGGGGAAGCCTCACTAGGCTGGCTCATGAGGAGCAGAGAGATCAAGGCAAGGGGCACCTCGCTTGGAGCGTGTGAGGTAAACCATGACGACCAAGGCCAGGCAGGCGCTAGCGCGCATAGAGTACCGGTTTCCTCTTTGGTGCTAAAGGAGCAGGCAGGACGGCAGGACGGTAGGACCAAGACCAGGAGGAGTCCTGAGTCATCAAGCAAAGGTTTCAATATTGGTGCAACGAGACGAAGACTAGCAGGACGGCAGGACGGAGGTCATCATGGAGCCCACGACGGCGTCACCACCAAAGCCTTTGGCAGGCGAAGACCCCCTTTTGTTAGGATAACTTGTACTAGTTGCCCCCCTTCAAATTGGCCATTGTGGGATCCCTCCCCGCCAAATATTTGAGAAGAGGACCGGGGCCTCTATATATAGGACTAGCCACCACCATAGGAAGGGGACCGAGGTCTGATCTTGGAGAGGGACTAGACCTTCCACACACACACACAAGCTCATCGAGCTCAAGAACACCTCTCCTCTGGAGGCCATTCTTCCCTTGTACTTGTTCATCCCCAGCCTACAAGGCAATCCACCACACCCCACTAGAGTAGGGTATTACACCGCAACGGTGGCCCGAACTAGTATAAACTCTTGTGTCCCTTGTTCTTCGGGTTAGGCGTGCTAGGCTTTGATATCTCTGCGAGAGTGTGAGCTAGGGGAGAGAGATCTTCATGTGCACCCCAGTGTTCGAACCTCAAGGGTTTGCCGGAAACCGTAATCCGACATTTGGAGCACCAGGTAGGGGTGTGATGAAGCTTTTCTTCCGTCGATCCACGCTCCGCTGCTCCACCACGTCCATGGCGGATGCACGCCTAGCCCGCGAGAGATCAAGGCAAGGGGCACCTCGCGAGGAGCGCATGACGTAAGCCATGACGACCAAGGCCAGGCAGGCGCCAATGCACGCAGAGTTCCGGTTGACTCTTTGGTTCTCAAGGGGCAGGCGCAGACGAGGAGTCCCGAGGCATCAGCCAAAAGTTTCCATATCGGTGCAACGAGACCAACACCAGCAGGACGGCAGGACGAAGGTCATCACGGAGCCCACGACGGTGTCACCACCAGAGCCTTTGGCAGGCGAAGACCACCTTTTTCAGGATAACTTGTACTAGTTGTCCCCCTTCAAATTAGCCATTGTGGGATCCCTTCCCGCCTAATATTTGGGAAGAGGAGTCGGGCCTCTATATATAGGACTAGCCACCACCGTAGGAAGGGGACCGAGATCTGATCTTGGAGAGGGACCAGACTATCCACACACACAAGCTCATCGAGCTCAAGAACACCTCTCCTCTGGAGGATGTTCTTCCCTTGTACTTGTAAATCCCCAGCCTACAAGGCAATCCACCACACCACACCGGAGTAGGGTGTTACACCACAATGGTGGCCCGAACTAGTATAAACTCTTGTATCCCTTGTTCCTCGGGTTCGGCGTGCTAGGCTTTGATATCGTGGCAAGAGTGTGAGCTAGGGGGAGAGAGATCTTCATGCGCACTCCAGTGTTCAAACCTCAAGCGTTTGCCGGAACGCGAAATCTGATACTCAGTGAAGCTCCTTATATATTGGGCTTCAAGATCTATAGAGATAGATCAAGAAGCTTAATTAGACTTTCACAAAGCACATACCTTGATAAAGTTTTGAAGATATTCAAAATGGATCAGTCAAAGAAAGGGTTCTTGCCTATGTTACAAGGTCTAAAGTTGAGTCAGACTCGATGCCCGACCACTAAAGAAGATAGAGAGAAAATGAAAGTCATTCCCTATACTTCAGCCATAGGTTCTACCATGTATGCAATGCTGTGTACCAGAACTGATGTGTGTCTTGCTATAAGTTTAGCAGGGAGTTACCAAAGTAATCTAGGAGTGGATCACTGGGCAGCGGTCAAGAAAATCCTGAAATACCTATAAAGGACTAAGGATATGTTTCTCATTTATGGAGGTGACAAAGAGCTTGTCGTAAATGACTCTAAGTCGCAAACCGGATACATATTTATATTGAATGGTGGAGTTGTGAGTTGGTGCAGTTCCAAGAAGAGCATCGTGGCGGGATCTACGTATGAAGCGGAGTACATAGTTGCTTCGGAAGCAGCAACTTAAGGAGTTTGGATGAAGAAGTTCATATCCGATCTAGGTGTAATACCTAGTGCATCGGGTCCAATGAAAATCTTTTGTGACAATACTGTAATAATTGCCTTAGCGAAGGAATCCAGATTTCACAAGAGAACCGAACACATCAAGAGACCCTTCAACTCCATCCGCGATTAAGTCAGGGAGGGAGACATAGAGATCTGCAAAATACATATGGATCTGAATGTTGCAAACCCGTTTAATAAGCCTCTTCCACGAGCAAAATATGATCAGCACCAAAAGACTCCATGGGTGTTAGAAACATTACAATGTAATCTAGATTATTGACTGTAGTGTATGTGGGAGGCTGAAGGAAATATTCCCTAGAGGCAATAATAAAGTTGTTATTTATATTTCCTTATATCATGATAAATGTTTATTATTCATGCTAAAATTGTATTAACCGGAAACTTGATACATGTGTGAATACATAGACAAAACAAAGTGTCCGTAGTATGCCTCTACTTGACTAGCTCGTTAATCAAAGATGGTTAAGTTTCCTGACCATAGGCATGTGTTGTCATTTCATGAACAGGTGATGTGATGGACAAGACCCATCTGTTAGCTTAGCATAATGACCGTTAAGTTTTATTGCTATTGCTTTCTTCATGACTTATACATATTCCTTTGACTATGAGATTATGCAACTACCAAATACCGAAGGAACACCTTGTGCGCTATCCAACGTCACAACGTAACTAGGTGATTATAAAGATGCTCTACAGGTGTCTCCAAAGGTGTTTTGTTGGGTTGGCATAGAATGAGATTAGGATTTGTCACTCCGAGTATCGGAGAGGTATCTCTGGGCCCTCTCGGTAATGCACATCATGATAAGCCTTGCAAGCAATGTGACTAATGAGTTAGTTGTGGGCTGACGCATTACCGAACAAGTAAAGAGACTTTCCGGTAATGAGATTGAACTAGGCATGAGGATACCAACGATCGAATCTCGGGCAAGTAACATACCGATGACAAAGGGAATTACTTATGTTGTCATTGCGGTTTAACCGATAAAGATCTTCGTAGAATATGTAGGAACCAATTTGAGCATCGACGTTCCGATGTTGGTTATTGGCCGGAGATGTGTCTCGGACATGTCTACATAGTTCTCGAACCCGATTGGTCCGCACGCTTAACATTCGATGACAATTTGTATTATGAGTTATGTGTTTTGGTGACTGAAGATTGTTTGGAGTCCCTGATGAGATCACGGACATGATGAGAGTCTCAAAATAATCGAGAGGTAAAGATTGATATATTGGACGATGGTATTCGGACACCGGAATGGTTCGGGTATTTTTCAGAGTACCGAAGGGTTACCAGAACCCCCTCGGGGAAAGTAATGGGCCTACATGGGCCACAGGGGAGAGTGGAGGCAGCCCACAAGGGGTGGCCATGCCCTCCTCCCATGGGGGGTCCGAATTGGACTAGGGGAGATGGTGCGCCCCCCTTTCCTTCTCCTCTTCCCTCTCCCTTCCTCTTCCCCCGTCTCTAAGAAAGGAAGGGGGCTGAATAGGACTTGGAGTCCTATTTGGTTTCCACCCATGGCGCACCCCTAGGGCCGGCCACCTCCTCCCCTCATCCTTTATATACGGGGGCAGGGGGCACCCCAAGAGACAACAGTGGTTCCCTTAGCCATGTGTGGCGCCCCCTCCATAGTTTACTCCTCCAGTCATAGCATCGTTGTGCTTAGGCAAAGCCCTGCGCGGATCACATCACTGATACGTCCATTTTGCATCATGCATTTATATCGATATTTATTGCATTATGGGCTGTTATTACACATTATGTCACAATACTTATGCCTATTCTCTCTTATTCTACAAGGTTTACAGAAGAGGGAGAATGCCGACAACTGGAAAAGGAGAAAATATTAGAGACCTATTCTGCACAACTCCAAGAGTCCTGAAACTTCACGGGAGCAAGTTTCAAAATATATATAAAATATTGGGCGAAAGAAGTAATAGAGGGGGCCACCCAACATCCACGGGGGTGGGGGCGCGCCCTACCCCCCTGGGCGCCCCCCTGACTCATGGGCCCCCAGGCAGCTCTCTGATGCCCATCATTGGCTATATGGAGTCTTTTGTCCAGGAAAAAATAATAAGCAAGCTCACGGGATGAAACTACGCTGCCACGAGGCTGAACCTTGGCAGAACCAATCTAGGGCTCCAGCGGAGCTGTTCTGCCGAGGAAACTTCCCTCCGGGAGGGGGAAATCATCACCATCGTCATCACCAACGATCCTCTCACAAGGAGGGGGTCAATCTCCATCAACATCTTCACTAGCACCATCTCATCTCAAACCCTAGTTCATCCCTTGTATCCAATCTTTGTC
This sequence comes from Triticum urartu, assembly GCF_003073215.2. NCBI lineage: Eukaryota > Viridiplantae > Streptophyta > Magnoliopsida > Poales > Poaceae > Triticum > Triticum urartu. Next base: position 260,936,828 of record NC_053027.1, read on the forward strand.
TCAAAACCTCGGATTGGTACCTGTGGGTTGCTAGTAGTGTTGATTACTCTTTGTAGTTGATGCTAGTTGGTTTATTCGGTGGAAGATCATATGGCCAGATCCTTTATGCATATTAATACCCCTCTGATTATGAACATGAATATGATTTGTGAGTAGTTACGTTTGTTCCTGAGGACATGGGAGAAGTCTTGCTATAAGTAGTCATCTGAATTTGGTATTCGTTCGATATTTTGATGAGATGTATGTTGTCTTTCCTCTAGTGGTGTCATGTGAACGTCGACTACATGACACTTCACCACTGTTTGGGCCTAGAGGGAGGCATTGATAAGTAATAAGTAGATAATGGGTTGCTAGAGTGACAGAAGCTTAAACCCTAGTTTATGCGTTGCTTCGTAAGGGGATGATTTGGATTCATATGTTTCATGCTATGGTTAGGTTTACGTTAATACTTCTGTTGTAGTTGTGGATGCTTGCAATAGGGGTTAACCATAAGTGGGATGATTGTTCAATGAAGGATAGTACCCAAGCACTGGTCCACCCACATATCAAATTATCAAAGTACCGAACGCGAATCATATGAGCGTGATGAAAACTGGCTTAACGATAATTCCCATGTGTCCTCAGGAGCGCTTTCCTTTATATATAAGTTTGTCCAGGCTTGTCCTTTGCTACAAAAAGGATTGGGCCATCTTTCTGCACCTTACTAACTTTTATTACTTGTTACCCGTTACAAATTACCTTATCACAAAACTATCTGTTACCGATAATTTCAGTGCTGGCAGAGAATACCTTGCTGAAAACCGCTTATCATTTCCTTCTGCTCCTCGTTGGGTTCGACACTCTTACTTACAAAAAAGGCTACGATAGAGCCCCTACACTTGTGGGTCATCAAGACTCTTTTTTGGTGCCGTTGCCTGGGAGTGAAGCGCCTTTGGTAGGTGGAATTTGGTAAGGAAACATTTACATAGTGTGCTGAAATTTACTGTCACTTGTTACTATGGAACATAATCCTTTGAGGGGCTTGTTCGGGGTATCTTCACCCCGACCAGTAGAGCAAAGAGTTTATCCTCAACCTACTGAACCTACTAAAAATGTTTACTTTGAAATTACTTCGGGTATGATTGAGAAACTGCTAGCTAATCCTTTCACAATGGATGGAACATTACATCCCGATTTGCACCTAATCTACGTGGATGAAGTTTGTGGATTATTTAAGCTTGCATGTATGCCTGATGATGTTATAAACAAGAAGGTCTTCCCTTTATCTTTTAAGGGAAAGGCATTGACATGGTTTAGGGTATGTGATGAGATGGGATCATGGAACTACAACCAATTGAAATTGGAATTTCATCAGAAGTTTTATCCTATGCATCTTCTTCAACATGATCGTAATTATATATATATATATATATTGGCCTCGCGAAGGAGAAAGCATCGCTCAAGCTTGGGGGAGGCTTAAGTCAATGTTATATTCATGCCCCAATCATGATCTCTCAAGAGAAATTATTATTCAAAATTTTTATGCTTGGCTTTCTATCGATAATTGCTCCATGCTCGATACTTCTTGTACTGGCTCTTTTATGATGAAGACTATTGAATACAAATGGGATTTATTGGAAAGAATTAAATGCAATTCTGAAGATTGGGATCTCGACGAAGGTAAGGAGTCAGATATATCACCTAAGTTTGATTGTGTTAAATCTTTTATGGATACCGATGCTTTCTGTGAATTTAGCACTAAATATGGACTTGACTCTGAGATAGTAGCTTTCTTCTGTGAATCCTTTGCTACTCATGTTGATCTCCCTAAGGAGAAGTGGTTTAAATATAATCCTCCCATTGAAGTAAAAGTAGTTGCACCTATTAAAGTTGAAGAAAAGACTCTCACTTATAATGATCCTGCTGTTCCTACCGCTTATATTGAGAAACCAACTTTCCCTATTTGAATAAAGGATCATGCTAAAGCTTCAACTGTGGTTCGTAAGAGTAATACTAGAATACCTACACCCTCTGAGTAAATTAAAGTTGAACCTAGTGTTGCTATGGTTAAAGATCTCTTGGCCGATAATATTGTTGGGCACCTTATTTACTTCTGTGGTGAAGCTGCTAGAACTGCTAGACCCGATACTAAAAATAAACATAGACCTGTTGTAGGCATGCCTGTTATTTCTGTTAAAATAGGAGATCATTGCTATCATGTCTTATGTAATATGGGTGCTAGTTCAAGTGCAATACCACATTCCTTATATAAAGAAATTATGCATGATATTGCACCTGCTGAGATAGAGGAAATTGATGTTACAATTAAGCTAGCCAATAGACACACTATTTCACTAGTGGGGATTGTTAGAGATGTTGAAGTCTTGTGTGGGAAAGTTAAATATCCTGCTGATTTTCTTGTTCTTGGTTCCCCACAAGATAACTTTTGTCCCATTATATTTGGTAGAACTTTCTTGAATAGTATTAATGCTAAGATAGACTGCAAAAAGGATGTTGTTACTATTGGTTTGGGGGATATGTCTCATGAGTTTAATTTTGCTAAATTTCGTAGCCAACCCTCTGATAAAGAATTGCCTAGTAAAGATGAAATTATTGGTCTTGCTTCTATTTCCGTGCCTCCTAGTGATCCTATAGAACAATATTTGCTTGACCATGAAAATGATATGTTTATGAATGAAAGAAGGGAAATAGATGAAGTATTCTTTAAACAGGGACCTATTTTGAAACACAACATGCCTATTGAAATTCTAGGGGATCCTCCTCCACCCAAGGGTGACCCCGTCTTTGACCTTAAACCTTTACCTCCTACTCTTAAATATGCTTATCTTGATGAGAAAGAGATATACCATGTTATTATTAGTGCTAACCTTTCAGAGCATGAAGAAAAGAAATTATTGAAAACTCTGAAGAAGCCCCGTGCCGCTATTGGATATACTCTTGATGATCTTAAGGGCTAAACCGGTTGTTGATCACCAATGACGGTTAAATCCTAAGATGAAATAAGTGGTAAGAAAGAAATACTAAAGCTTCTGGAGGCAGGTATAATCTATCCCGTTGGTGATAGTCAGTGGGTAAGTCCTGTCCATTGTGTCCCTAAGAAGGGAGGTATTACTGTTGTTCTTAATGATAAACATGAATTGATCCCACAAAGAATTGTTACAGGTTATAGAATGGTAATTGAATTCCGCAAATTAAATAAATCTACTAAAAGGATCATTACCCTTTACCTTTTATTGATCAAATGCTAGAAAGATTATCCACACATACACATTTTTGCTTTCTAGATGGTTATTCTGGTTTCTCTCAAATATCAATGTCAAAAGAGGTTGAAGAAAAGACAACCTTTACTTGCCCTTTTGGTACCTTTGCTTATAGACGTATGCCTTTTGGTTTATATAATGCACCTGCTACCTTTCAAAGATGTATGACTGCTATATTCTCTGACTTTTGAGAAAAGATTGTTGAGGCATTCATGGATGATTTTTCTGTATATGGAACTTCTTTTGATTATTGCTTAAGCAACCTTGATCGAGTTTTGCAGAGATGTGAAGAAACTAATCTTGTCTTCAATTGGGAGAGGTGCCACTTTATGGTTAATGAAGGTATTGTCTCAGGGCATAAAATTTCTGAAAGAGGTATTGAAGCTAATAAAGCTAAAGTTGATGCTATTGAAAATATGCCGTGTCCCAAGGACATTAAAGGTATAAGAAGCTTCCTTGGTCATGCCGGTTTTTATAGGAGGTTCATTAAGGACTTCTCTAAAATTTATAGGCCTCTGACTAATCTCTTACAAAAAGATGTTCCTTTTGTCTTTGATGATGATTATGTAGAAGCATTTGAAATACTTAAGAAAGCTTTGATTTCTGCACCTATTGTTCACCCTCCTGATTGGAATTTACCATTTGAAAGTATGTGTGATGCTAGTGATTATGCTGTAGGGGCTGTGTAATGCCCCATATGTAACTTACCATATTTCTATTCCAACTCTTGCCATTTTCGGCACTAAGTTATGATATTTCCTCGTTGTCAGGTTTTTTCTTCGTGTTGCTTTTGTCTTTGTCATGCATATCATATCATGTCATCATGTGCATCGCATTTGCATACGTGTTCGTCTCATGCATCCGAGCATTTTCCCCGTTGTCCATTTTGCATTCCGGCGCTCCTATGTCCTCCGGTGTCCCCTTTTACCTCTTTTCGTGTGCGGGTGTTAAACGTTCTTGGATTTTACCGAGACTTGTCATGTGGCCTTGGTTTACTACCGGTAGACCACCTGTCAAGTTTCGTGTCATTTGGACTTCGTTTGATACTCTAACGGTTAACCGAGGAGCCAAGAAGGCCTCGTGTGTGTTGCAGCCCAACACATCTCCAAAGTAGCCCAAAACCCCCTCCATCATCTCGGTCGTTTGATCACGATCGCGTGGCCGAAAACTGTGCTCAATTTGGAGCCTCCTAGCTCCCTCTACCTATAAAAAGGTCCTCCCATTCCAAATCACGGATCAAACCCTAGACCCCTCCCTCTCCTCGCACCGCCTGATGAAAACCCACCGTCCGGACGTGTCCGTTCCAGCCGTCCGCCGACACGTGGCGTCGTCTGATTCACCGCTGCCCGTGCACCCAGTTCACCACGTCGCGGGGCCCATCGCCGGCCCGCCTCCGGGCTGAACCGAGCCGCGCCCCGCGTCGCCGCCTGGGTCTCCCACGCCGCCCCGCTGCTCGTCTCCAGCTCTCTGCGCCGCCGCCCTACACCGCGCCGGCACTGCCTCGTCCGCTTTGCCGCCCACCGCCACCCTCCTCGCCGACCGCGCCAAGTCCGCCGCCTCACCGCGTCTCGTCGTCGACCGCGCCAAGTCCGGCCACCGGCGAGTCCCCGTGATGTCGGATCCGGCTCCTCCCCTATTCTCCGGCGAGTTCTTCAAATCCGGCGTGTTGTTCCAGTGAACCTCGAAGAACGTGCCCATCCAGACCTGGAAACCCTAAGTGTTGACTTTTTGCCCTTGTCCCAGTATTTTTATGCATTTTTCATCGCATCATAACTCTGCACCCGTGGTTCCATTTTGGGCGTGTAGCATATCAAATTGTTCGTCTCGACGAGTACTTCATTTAATTCCATTGCACCATGTTCATATGAGCTCATCTTGATGCCCTAAATGCTGTTGCAAGAGTGCTATGCAATGTTAGTTTCAGATGCTTAGCAGAGATTGGACATTTGTCATTTTTGCCATGATTAATGTGTGCCTCCTATGAACTTGAGCCCTACATGTGTTTTAAAGTATGCCATGCCATATTTACAAGGTTGTATGCCATGTATTTTTGTGATATTTGTGGTGACTAGCACAAGCATGCAAAGTAGCTCTCGTAATGTTGCTGATTTTAGGGACTTAGAAATCTTCTAAGTCATTGTCCTGTTAATATTTTTATGCCATGTATTCTTGTTGCTACAGAGTGATCCATGCCTATTTTGAGCATGTTCAGTAAGGAAGTTTTGAGATATTGTTGTGCTCTATCCATCCATGTCTTTGTTCGCATTTATGGAGTACCTAGATTGACTCAATCGAGCTCTACTTTTGCTATAAAATGTTCCTCGAAGATTGTTTACGTGTTAAGCAATTTTGCCGAGGTTGTTGTAGTTGATCCATGCATGCTATGAGGTTGTTCTTGCCATGTTTAGATTCTATGCCATGTCTACTTGCTGGGTGTATTCATAGTTTGTCATTCAATGCCTTGTGGTGAGTGCATCGAGCTCATAAACATTCCTACGTGAATCTGTTTTGCCATGTTCCAGTTTTCTGTTAAGTCTGAATCTGTTATCGAAACTTCCTATGTTCACATGGTTGCCATTGTATTTTCTAATCCCTTTTAGCTTATGGTCAGTAAGGGACTTTTGTTGTATGCTTTGAGTAGCTTCATGCCATGCCTTGCTTTGCCATGATATGTTCCTGTAGCATGTTGTTATCTTGCTCTAAACATTGCTTTCCATGTTAAAATCTTGACATGTTGTTATTTTCACTAAGTCTGTAACCTTATATCTTTTGTACTTTTGCCATGCTTGTTTGAACCTACTATTGAGTGAATTAGCCGTAGCTCAGTGTTCATCTTTTGTCAAGCATCTTGAGTGGATCACTGCCATGTGCTTTGTTGTTATGTTAGAGTGCAGTAGCTTGTTGTTCTTGATGCATTTAGATGGCCTTGTGTTGTTAATCGCAGATCGGTGCCATATTTGTTTTGCTTGCCATTTGCAAACCGTGCATCCGGTTCCGGTAATCTTTATATCGATTTCGACCGAAATCAACATATCTTTCCAGTGGCACTCTTGGTTTTCCAAGTTGAGGCCAGGTTCAACCTTTCCTTTTCGAAACATGCATATGCATTGTAGATCACATCTCGCATATCATGCCATGTTTTGCATCATGTTGTTTCTGCATTGCACGTGGTTGATTGTGGTTCCCTTTGTTTGTGTTCTTGCTTTGGGTAGAGCCGAGAGATGAGTACGTGAACAAGGAACCCATTGAGTACGCTTACGAGGATCAAGCTTACGTCATCTCGGATAACTTTGCAGGCAAGATGACCATACCCTCGAAATCACTTCTATCTTTGCTTGCTAGATGCTCGCTCTATTGCTATGCCTATGCTACGATACCTACCACATGCTTTATCATGCCTTCCATATTTCCATGTCAAACCTCTAACCCACCTTGTCCTAGCAAACTGTTGTTTGGCTATGTTACCGCTTTGCTTAGCCCCTCTTATAGCGTTGCTAGTTGCAGGTGAAGATCGGAGTTTGTTCCTTGTTGGAACATGTTTATTGTTGGGATATCATTATTATATCTTGCCTATTTTAATGCATCTATATACTTGGTAAAGGGTGGAAGGCTCGGCCTTATGCCTGGTGTTTTGTTCCACTCTTGCCACCCTAGTTTTCCGTCATACCGGTGTTATGTTCCTTAATTTTGCGTTCCTTACACGGTTGGGTTATAATGGGAACCCCTTGACAGTTTGCCTTGAATAAAACTCCTCCAGCAATGCCCAACATTGGCTTTACCATTTTCCACCTAGCCTCTTTTTCCCTTGGGTTCCGCGGACTCAAGGGTCATCTTTATTTTAAACCCCCCCGGGCCAGTGCTCCTCTGAGTGTTGGTCCAAACTAGAGCCCCTTGCAGCGCCACCTCGGGGAAACTCGAGGGCTGGTTTTAGTTGTACGGATTGCTTATCCGGTGTGCCCTGAGAATGAGATATGTAGAGCTCCTATCGAGATTTGTCGGCACATTCGGGTGGTTTTGCTAGACTTGTTTTACCATTGTCGAGATGTCTTGTAACCGGGATTCCGAGTCTGATCGGGTTGTCTTGGGAGAAGGAATATCCTTAGTTGACCGTGAGAGCTTGTGATGGGCTAAGTTGGGACACCCCTGCAGGGATTTGAACTTTCGAAAGTCGTGCCCGCGGTTATGGGCAGATGGGAATTTTTTAATGTTCGGTTGTAGAAAACCTGAAACTTAACTTAGCTAAAATGACTCAACAGAGTGTGTGGCCGTGATGGTCTCTTTTCGGTGGAGTCCTGGAAGAGAACACGGTCTCGTGTTATTCTTGAACGTAGGTTGTTCTAGGATCACTTCTTGATCATAGTTTCTCGACCGTGCCTTGCCTTCTCTTCTCGCTCTCTTTTGCGTATGTTAGCCACCATATATGCTAGTGCTTGTTGAAGCTCCACCTCATACCTTTTACCCTACCTATAAGCTTAAATAGTCTAGATCGCGAGGGTGTGAGATTTCTGAGTCCCCGTGACTCACAAATTACTTCCAAAACCAGATGCATGGACCGATGATACCATTCCAGAAGATGCGACTGAGCTCAAGTGGGAGTTCGATGAGGACTCACGACGTTACTATGTTTCCTTTCCAAACGATCAGTAGTGGAGCCCAGTTGGGACGATCGGGGACATTGTTGCATTTGGGGTTGTCTTCATTTTGGTTCCGTAGTCGGACCTTGATTATATCTGGATGATTGTAATGTTATATTTATGCTATTGTGTGACGTGGCGATTGTAAGCCAACTATGTACGTCTTTTCCTTATTCAGTACATGGGATGTGTAAAGATTACCCCTCTTGCGACATTTCCTTCAATGCGGTTATGCCTCTAAGTCGTGCTCCGACACGTGGGAGATATAGCCGCATCGAGGGTGTTACAGGCTGTTCTAGGACAAAGAGTTGATAAGAAATTAAATGTTATCCAATATGCTTGTAAGACTCTAGATAATTCTCAAAGAAATTATGCTACTACTGAAAAGGAGTTTATAGTAGTTGTGTTTGCTTGTGATAAGTTCAGACCTTATATTGTTGATTCCAAAGTAATTGTGCACGTTGATCATGCTGGTATTAAATATCTTATGGAAAAGAAAGATGCTAAACCTAGACTTATTAGATGGGTTCTCTTGCTACAAGAATTTAATTTGCATATTATTGATAGAAAGGGAGATGAGAACCCTGTTGCAAAAAACTTGTCTAGGTTAGAGAATGTTCTTGATGACCCACTACCTATTGATGATAGCTTTCTGATGAACAATTAGCTGTGATAAATGCTTCTCGTACTACTCCATGGTATGCTGATTATGCTAATTATATTGTTGCTAAATTTATACCACCTAGTTTCACATACCAGCAAAAGAAAAAGTTCTTCTATGATTTAAGACATTACTTCTGGGATGACCTACATCTTTATAAAGAAGGAGTAGATGGTGTTATTAGATGTTGTGTACCTAAGCATGAACAGGAACAGATCCTACGCAAGTGTCACTCCGAGGCTTATGGAGGACACCATGATGGAGATAGAACTGCACATAAGGTATTGCAATTCGGTTTTATTGGCCTACTCTCTTCAAGCATGCCCGTAAGTTTGTTTTGTCTTGTGATGAATGTCAAAGAATTGGTAATATTAGTAGACGTTAAGAAATGCCAATGAATTATTCACTTGTTATTGAACCATTTGATGTTTGGGGCTTTGATTATATGGGACCGTTTCCTTCCTCTAATGGGTATACACATATTTTAGTTGCTATTGATTATGTTACTAAGTGGGTAGAAGCTATTCCAACTAGTAGTGCTGATCATAACACCTCTATTAAGATGCTTAAAGAAGTTATTTCTTCGAGGTTTGGAGTCCCCAGATACTTAATGACTGATGGTGGTCCACATTTTATTCAGGGTGCTTTTTGTAAAATTCTTGCTAAGTATGATGTAAATCATAGAATTGCATCCCCATATCATCCACAGTCTAGTGGTCAAGTAGAATTGACTAATAGAGAGCTTAAATTAATTTTGCAAAAGACCATTAATAGATCTAGAAATAATTGGTCCAAGAAACTTGATGATGCATTATGGGCTTATCGAACTGCATATAAAAATCCTATGGGTATGTCTCCGTATAAGATGGTTTATGGAAAATCATGTCACTTACCTCTTGAACTAGAACATAAGGCATATTGGACCATTAAAGAGATCAATTATGATTTCAAACTTGCCGATGAGAAGAGGCTTTTTGACATTAGCTCGCTTGATGAATGGAGTACCCAGGCTTATGAGAATGCCAAACTATTTAGAGAAAAAGTTAAAATATGGCATGATAAAAGGATACAAAAGCGTGAGTTTAATGTAGGTGATTATGTACTGCTATACAACTCTCGTTTAAGATTTTTTTGCAGGAAAACTCTTCTCTAAATGGGAAGGTCCTTACATTATCGAGGAGGTTCATTGTTCCGGTGCCATAAAAATAAACAACTTTGAAGGCACAAATCTGAGGGTGGTGATCGGTCATATAATCAAACATTATATCTTAGGTAATCCCATAAATGTTGAAACTAATGTTATTGAAACCGTAACCCCGGAGGAACACATAAGGGACACTTTCCAGAACGTTTTATACTCCAAAAAGGAATAGGTACGTGGTACGGTAAGTAAACCGACTCCAAAAAAGTTCTAATGGAAATTTTGCTCCGTTTTGGAATATTTAAGAAAATAGGAAAATAAGAAGCAGTCTGGAAAGGACATGAGACTTCCACGAGGGTGGAGGGCGCGCCCTACCCCCTGGGCGCGCCCGCCTACCTCGTGGGCACCTCGTGTACCCTCCGGACTCCGTTTTCTTGCACGACACTTCTTTTGGTCGATAAAATTCATTATATAATCTCCCGAAGGTTTTGATCACCGTACCATGCAAATATCTCCTGTTTTTGTTTCGAGTTGTTTTCTGCCAGGGTTGTCAAGGCTAGGCAACATGGCGTCTCCCTCCTCCTCCAACAATGAGGGAAATGATGCTTGGCTAATGAAGATAGAGCTGAAGAGAGAAGAGCCCGGAGAGATCAACAAGGATGATGGGATCAACAACGGCCATGGGGGATCAAGTTCCGGCAGCAGTAGATGAAGACATCCTTCAACCTCATCACATTCTCTTTACCCCGACGAAGATTGAAGATTTCAAGATGATTGAGTTAGCTCGAATTCAAAAAAAGTATCTCACAAGTGAAAATATTTTGTTGAAGGAGCATATCGTCGCACTCAAGGGCATTATCCACAAATTGGAGGACCTCCTACGCTCGATGTGTGATTATCCATCATCACCAACACCTTCTTCACCTCCAAAGAACGAGACATAAACACATGGGTATGGGCACTCCCCTTGGCAACTGCCAAGCTTGGGGGAGTGCCTCGGTATCGTATCACCATCACACTTTTATATTTACCGTCTTTCTTACTTCGATCCTTTTGGTAATATCTTGATCTAGTAGAATAAAGTCTTACTATGATCTAGTTTTTAGTTTTGCTTTATGATCCTTCTATGTAATCGAGTCCGTGAGATATATATATAATAAAGATTAGTGTTGAGTCAAGGGCTTGATTATCTTGATATGATCTTGAAGGAATAAAATAAAAGATATAGAATAAAAATAAATAAAGATATCATATGGATCTTATGGAGAGTAATGACTTCACAAATAAAGAGTATGATGAATAAAAGCAGTTGAGAGTTGACAAGCATAGTTTTGGTCATCATTGCAAATAATAGGAAGTAAAAAAGAAAGAGAGGTTTTCACATATAAATATACTATCTTGGACATCTTTTATGATTGTGAGCACTCACTTAGATGACATGCTAAAGAGTTGACATTGGACAAGGAAGACAACGTAATGGGTTATGCTTTCCTACATCTAAAATAAATTATATTTTCATGGATCATCCAACATGTTGAGCTTGCCTTTCCCTCTCATGCTAGCAAAATTCTTTCCACCAAGTAGAAATACTACTTGTGCTTCCAAATATCCTTAAACCCAGTTTTGCCATGAGAGTCCACCATATTTACCTATGGATTGAGTAAGATCCTTCAAGTAAGTTGTCATCATTGCAAGCAATAAAAATTGCTCTCTAAATATGTGTGATTTATTAGTGTGGAGAAAATAAGCTTTATACGATCTTGTGATGTGGAAGAAATAAAAGTGACGGACTGCATAATAAAGGTCCATATCACAAGTGGCAATATAAAGTGACATTCTTTCACATTAAGATTTTGTGCATCCAATCATAAAAGCACATGACAACCTCTGCTTCCCTCTGTGAAGGGCCTATCTTTTATTCTTGTCTTATACTTCATACAATGCAAGAGTCATGGTGATCTTCACCTTTCCTTTTTTACATTTTATCCTTTGGCAAGCACAATGTGTTGGAAAGATCCTGATATATATAGCTAATTGGATGTAAGTTTTCATGAACTATTATTGTTGACATTACCCTTGAGGTAAAAGGTTGGGAGGCAAAACTATAAGCCCCTATCTTTCTCTATGTCCGACTGAAACTTCATACCCATAAATATTGCGTGAGTGTTAGCAATTGTGAAAGACTAAATGATAGTTGAGTATGTGGACTTGCTGAAAAGCTCTTATATTGACTCTTTCTGATGTTATGATAAATTGCAATTGCTTCAATGACTGAGATTATAGTTTGTTAGTTTTCAGCGAAGTTTATGATTCATACTTAAAACTATGAATGAATTGTTACTTTAGCATAAGAGATCATATGAAAATATTTATATATGTTGATGCCCTCATGTCTGTATTTTATTTTATCGACACCTCTATCTCTAAACATGTGGACATATTTTTCGTTATCGACTTTTGCTTGAGGACAAGCGAGGTCTAAGCTTGGGGGAGTTGATACATCCATTTTGCGTCATGCTTTTATATCGATATTTATTGCATTATGGGCTGTTATTACACATTATGTCACAATACTTCTGCCTATTCTCTCTTATTTTACAAGGTTTACATGAAGAGGGAGAATACCCGCAGCTGGAATTCTGGGCTGGAAAAGGAGCAAATATTTTAGACCTATTCTGCACAACTCCAAAAGTACTGAAACTTCACGGGAGCAAGTTTCAGAATATATAAAAAATATTGGGCGAAAGAAGTACTAGAGGGGGGCACCCACCATCCACGGGGGTGGGGGCGTGCCCTACCCCCTGGGCGCGCTCCCCTGCCTCATGGGCCCCCTGGTAGCCCTCTGATGCCCATCTTTGGCTATATGGAGTCTTTAGTCCAGGAAAAAAGAATAAGCAAGCTCACGGGACGAAACTCCGCCTCCAAGAGGCTAAACCTTGGCGGAACCAATCTAGGGCTCCGACGGAGCTGTTCTGCCGGGGAAACTTCCCTCCGGGAGGGGGAAATCATCACCATTGTCATAACCAACGATCCTCTCATCGAGATGGGGTCAATATCCATCAACATCTTCACTAGAACCATCTCATCTCAAACCCTAGTTCATCTCTTGTATCCAATCTTTGTCTCAAAACCTCAGGTTGGTACTTGTGGGTTGCTAGTAGTGTTGATTACTCTTTGTAGTTGATGCTAGTTGATTTATTCGGTGGAAGATCATATGTTCAGAACCTTTATGCATATTAATACCCCTCTGAATATGAACATGAATATGATTTGTGAGTACTTATGTTTGTTCCTGAGGACATGGGAGAAGTCTTGCTATAAGTAGTCATGTGAATTTGGTATTCGTTCGATATTTTGATAAGATGTATGGTGTCTTTCCTCTAGTGGTGTCATGTGAATGTCGACTACATTGCACTTCACCATTGTTTGGGCCTAGAGGGAGGCATTGGGAAGTAATAAGTAGATGATGGGTTGCTAGAGTGACAGAAGCTTAAACCCTAGCTTATGCATTGCTTCGTAAGGGGCTGATTTGGATCCGTATGTTTCATGTTATGGTTAGGTTTACCTTAATACTTCTGTTGTAGTTGCGGATGCTTGCAATAGGGGTTAATCATAAGTGGGATTCTTGTGCAAGGAAGGACAGTACCCAAGCACTGGTCCACCCACATATCAAATTATCAAAGTACCGAACGCGAATCATATGAGCGTGATGAAAACTAGCTTGATGATAATTCCCATGTGTCCTTAGGAGCGCTTTCCTTTATATAAGAGTTTGTCCAGGCTTGTCCTTTGCTACAAAAAGGATTGGGCCATCTTGCTGCACCTTATTTACTTTTATTACTTTTTACCCGTTACAAATTACCTTATCACAAAACTATCTATTACTGATAATTTCAATGCTTGTACAGAATACCTTGCTGAAAACCGCTTATCATTTCCTTCTGCTCCTCGTTGGGTTCGACACACTTACTTATCAAAAAGGCTACGATAGATCCCCTACACTTATGGGTCATCAATCACTATCACCATCACCATGCCATCATGCTAATGAAACTCTCCCTCGACCCTCTGCTTGATCAAGAGTTCGAGGGACGTCATCAAGCTGAACGTGTGCTGAACTCGGAGGTGTCGTATGTTCGGTACTAGATCGGTTGGATCATGAAGACATTCGACTACATCAACCACGTTACCCTAACACTTTCTCTTTCGGTCTATGAGGGTACATGTACACTCTCTCCCCCTCTCATTGCTATGCATCTCCTAGACAGATCTTGCGTGATTGTAGGAAATTTTTGCAAATTACATGCTACGTTCCCCAACAATCTCCGCTCCTCGGGAGCCAGCCTGGGGAGGCCGCCCCACGTGGAGGTCTTGGTATCGTCTGCCTCATGAGGCTTGGCCCCTCATGAGGGTCTTGAGTTGTTGATGTTGAAGCTGGGCCAAACCAGGCCGTCGATGGAGCCACGCCATGGGCTGCAGGCAGGCAAGTCTGGGTACCCTCGTTCCCAGAATGCGGATAGTAGCCCCCGGGCCCAAGGCGCCCTCGAACTTGGCTTCGAGTCGAAGCCAAAGGGCAAGTGCGGAGAGCCGCGGGCCCTAACCACCTACGGCCTTGGTCGTTGTGTGGCGATTGATGGGACGTGGGCGCCTCCGCTTTCCCATGCTGCCTCGGCAACCGTTCGACTTGACGAGACTCCGCCGCATGCAGAGAAAAACCATCATTGTGTGAGATCATGGAGGCCGGCGGTTGGCCTCCCTCGGGCTACTAATGACGAGAGGGGCGGAGCCCCCCTTGCTCATCTCCATCTTCTCGCCGCCCGCTTCTTCTTCTTCCTCTCTGCCTTACCGTCTTGCCGGAGCTCCCATGGCACCGATCCGGAGGTTCTCTGTGGCAGAAAAGGGGAAGGCCCCTCTGAAGGAGCCTGAACCGCTTCTGCCGAAGAATAGGTCCAGTCGTCCTCGCGATGCCGGCAAAAGGCAAGAGGTGAAGCGGCCTTGGTACGAGCAACCACCGCTTGATTTCCCGCTCCCTGTGTACGCCCACACGCAGGGCTCTGGAGATGGCGGCAGCGCCCAGCACTGCGCGGGCCATGGCCACGGTGGCCAGGCTGGGGCTCTGCGGCCAGCCGGCCCACGAACCCACACTAAGGACTCCTCGCGCGAGTTCGTGGGGTGGGAGACAATGCTGCCGCGCACATGGATCTGGTTCCCACGTTTCTTCGCCAAGGAGATGCCGCCGAGGGGGCGCTCGAGTTGTGGCTACAGCATACCGGGTGCTGCAACCTAGCCATGGGGGCGAAGCTCGAGGTCATCCCCCCAGGCGGCATCTTCATGACGTGAGGATGGGGCGAGGTCGGCCACGCCTGCTACGCAGAGGGGGCCCTCACCATCCACTTCGAGTACGATGGCACCTCCACATTGTTCTTCAAGGTCTTCGATGAGGAAGGACGACGGCTGGAGTGCTGCCCCGGAGGAAGCAGCCTGCATGGCGTGGTTGCGGGCGTGGAGCCCGCCCCCGGCCTCGCGGACAGCTCCTCCAGCAGCAGCGGCGACTCTTGGGAGTCGAGCAACTCTCTCGAGCCTGGCAACACTCCGTAGTCGAGTGACGATAGCTATGTGCCACCGAGCTCTCGCCGTTCCCGGAACA
The DNA here is from genome assembly GCF_003073215.2 of Triticum urartu. Taxonomy (NCBI): domain Eukaryota; kingdom Viridiplantae; phylum Streptophyta; class Magnoliopsida; order Poales; family Poaceae; genus Triticum; species Triticum urartu. The sequence goes on from NC_053027.1 coordinate 260,952,171, forward strand.
CAACAGCGGCGTCCGCTTGGCGCCGTCGGTGATGCCCAACAGCCGGGGTTCCTTGAAGTTTCCTTCTTTTGTTTCCCTATGAGGAATCGAGACAAACCCCGTGGGGGTATGTAAAAACTGTAATGCTTTTGCTCCGAAGTTTATTATTCCTACTATGAGGTTGCAACTTTGTATCTTGCTTCGGCATCATCCCCCTTTTCGTTGCCGCGGTTGCTTTGCGCTCTACGCCGACAGGTCCTAGTCCCCAGATAGGCTTCAGCCATCGCTAGTATGCCAGGTTGCGATGTCGTGGTCAAGGCCAGGAGGTGAGCGGCCCGAGGTCCGGTTAGAGCTCCTGAGCCATGATGCTCACGAGGTCCCCTTTCGCTTGCAAGCAACTTCCCCGAGGACGAAATGGAAGGTGGTGTTGCCGGAGCGAGATTGCGAGAGTCAAAATTCCAGACAATGTCCTCATACTGACATGTATAGGTGACTTAACTTAATGTGCAAGAGAATAGGTGACTTGACTTAACTTAATGTGCAAGCGAATTGCCTCCAGACAGTGCTATGCCAGGTCGCGATGCCGTGGTCAAGGCCAGGGGTGAGGGCCGGAGAGTCAGTAGGAGGTCCTGGGGTGTGATTCTCAAGAGCCCCTCCCCCTTTAATGTGCAAGCAAATTGCGTCGAAAAGGGATGCCCGGCGAGGCCACCTACTGCCGAACTCCATGGATTTCTACAGGTTAGTCCGAGAAGAGAGCGCTACTCACGGTTGTTGTCCTGCCGCTCATCTTTCCGCAACAAGATGAAGGCACTAAGGATCTGGTGAGGTGATGTGTGCGGGGCGGGCCGCAAGCCAGAGCTCGATCTCTCAGGTTTGTCAGTGTTGCAGGGACAGACCCAAGCACAAGCGCCATGCCAGCATGTGTAGCCCCCGTTGCGGGATGAGCAAGAGGCTGGTCAGCAACATGGGAAGCTGCAGAGGTCGATAAACGACAGGCAAGTGGGTGATAACCTAAATCATCTCATGGATAAGGTAAGCTAGCTCTAATAGATGCGGAAGACGGTACACGCCACAGGGACAGACCCACGCGGCCTGGGGATTATGCAGCCAGAGGGGCGCCCCAACTGAACAACTAGAAGATGCAAGAAAGATACATGTCATAGAGACAGATCCACACGACCTGGGGATAAAGCAGCCCGAGGGGAGCCCCCAACTGAATAAACCGAAAAATGTCACCTGGCACCGTTGCTGAACAGATGTTGGAGTAGCTGAAGACGCGTGCTAAAGAAGTCACTCCTCATGAGCCACCTAGGCCTTGAACCTCAGGAAGCTTTGGAGGTCCGGGAGGCTCATGAAGAACCGTCGCCATCTCAGTCAAGACCGCCTAGTGCATGGCCTCCTGAGCCGCCAGGACGCTCCGCATGTAGTGCTGGAATGTGACAGCCACGTTTGGCAAGCCAAAAGGCATGCGAACATAGCTCTGAGGGGGACCCTCCCACCGGCCAATGCGCGATGGCCAGAAGCGCTCATGAGATGCGGCTCTGTTGGGCCCAAGGATGTTGACGCAGGTGCGCAGCTTGCTGTCCTCGCGAGGACAAGGAGCCGCGCCAGGTAGTGGGTGGCAGTCGCCGCGGATGGCTCTCGCCTCTTGAAGCTCCTCCATTGCCTTGGTGATAAACTCCTGAGCACCTGGCGCCCCGTGCCTTGTGCCTTCCTGGCGGAGACGCGCACTAAAGCACGCCTCCACGTGGTGCCCGAGCGCCTCCCTCGTGATGTTGACTATGTCAAAGGCCCTCCAGAGGAGATCCCCCGAGCCCAACATGAGAGGGCCGCCGGGCGCGCCTTCCTATGCAAGAGAGGGAGGCGCCCCATACGTGGGCGCAGCTCCTAAGGTGGTGCCACTGGATACACCGCTCCCTTGAGGCTCTTGGCGAAGCAGCTACTTCTTCTTGGGGATAGTCTCAGGAGGGTGGATGGCGCCTTCGTCGTCTGGGTTCTCGACTGCCGCAGCTTGGTAGGTGCGCCCGAGAGAGCACACCGCATCCTTCTCCTCGCAGGCAACCGTGATGACGTTACGGCTTCCCGGTATCTTGAGGACATTCTAACCATAATGAGTCACTGCCATGAACTTGGCCAGGGCCGGATACCCAAGGATGGCATTGTAAGGAAGAAAGATGTCGGCGACGTTGAAGTCAATGTGCTCTGTGCGGTAGTTCTCGCGGGCGCCGAAGGTGACAGGGAGGCAGATCTTCCCTATTGGGGTGGTGGAGCCGTCGGTCACTCCTGAGAAGGGCTTGGTGGGCTGCAGCTGGTCATATGGCACCTGGAGTCGGTCGAAGGTCTCGATGGACAGAACATTGAGCACCGCACCACCATTGATGAGGGTCTTGGTGACGAGGACGTTACTGATGACGGCTAAGCAAAGCATTGGGAGGGCATCGGCAGTTGCCGCGCCCTTGAGCTGGTCGGACAAGCTGAAACTGATGGTGCACTTGGACCACCTGAGCAGGCACGTGGCCTCGAGCTTAGGGAGGGCCACGTTCACCTCACGGGCAAACTTCTTGAATATGCGATGAGAGGTAGGGGCCTGAGCGCCGCCCAGGATGCAGGCGATGGCACGAGGCCACTGGAAGCCCCCATCCCCCTCGTCCTCGTGGTGGTCGTCGTTCCTTCTTGGTGGTGGTGGCAGCGGAGGGAGGCCAGCATTGCCTTGAGGACAGTCCTCACGAGCTGGTCCATCTAGGAGCCCTCGCGAGGCTGGCCCTGCGAGCGGTCCTCATGAGACTGGTTGCGCCACTCCTGGATGGGGCCGTGATCGTCCCAGCGTCCTCCACTTCGGCCTCCTCCACGGCCGTAGCCTCGATCGTTGCGCTCTGGGCGACGACTGAGGTGCTCGTCGCGGATGGCCCTGAGCTCCTAATAGTCGTTGGTGTTGTGGCTGTGCACATTGTGGAAGATGCGGAATGGGCGGCTGCCCTTGGATGACTCCGGGTGATCGCAACCGCGCTTCATCTCTGGCTCAGCCGCGAGCACGGCTGCCCTCTTGCGCTTCACGTCCCTGGCCTTGGCTTTCTTGTCCTATGGTTCAGCTTCGGGGACCCCGAGGAGGGAGAGGCGTCCGTCCTCAGCTCTCACACACTTGGTTGCCATGTTGAACATCTCCAGGGATGTGCACAGGTCCTCATGTATGGCGAGCTCCTCCTTCATCTTGACGTCGCAGACGTAATCGGTGAACACGGAGATGATGGCCTCATCCGACACCTTGGGGATCTTGAGACGGACGTTGTTGAAGTGCTAGATGTTCTTCTGCAGGATCTCCCCTGGCTGCTGCTTGATGCGCCTCGGGTCATGAGCGCCCTAGAAGTTGGCGACGAAATGCTCGCGCATCTCACCACAGGAGGAGATCAACCCCATGGGTAGGACCAGCAGCCATGAGCGCTCGCCATCCTTGAGGGCTATGGGAAACCAGTTCGCCATAACCTTCTCATCGCCATTGGCCACCTCGATGCTAAGTTCATAGAGTTGCAGGAACTCAGCAGGGTTGGGGGTGCCGTCATAGCGTCGAGGCAGGTCGGGCTTGAACTTCCCTGGCTAGATGAATCTGCGCAGCTCCGGAGTGAAGGCACTGCAGCGCGCTGTGGTCACGGGGGCCCGTCGTGGAGGTGGAGCTTGATCTTGGCGCTCGCGCGCTCCACCGCAAGCGGCGCACGGTCTTTATGCGGCGGTGCTGGAAGCGCACATGCCTATCCTTGCGGCCGCTAGACCACCTAGTAGCTTTCTTCATCACGCGTCGGCGCCCTACGCGACGGGTCGCGCCGCACGACTTTGTGCCTTGGCTCGACGATGGCGTCTTGACGGGGAGGTGTAGGAGGTGCCTCATGGGACATGTCACCCGCAGTAGGTAGTGTGCGAGGCAGCGAGATAGATGTTGCAGGAGAGCCCCCGACGGCACTGACGAGATCGGCGATGTGGTCCAGCCAGTCTTCGTAGAGGTCGTCGACGGGGCAGTTGCACAGGAGCTGGCGCGCCATGAGCAGCACTGGAACTCGTGCACCATCAGCAGCGCGGCCTGGGCGTCCGCCGGGCCGCGACAAGCATGAGATAATAAACCGGCCGGAATCAGCGACGGGGTGGTAGTGCGCCCATCACGCCGCACGGAGGGGTGTATCCACGAAGCTTGCTGGTTGTGCCCCGCCAGGACGGTAGCGGTGTTGGCGGCAGGCGATGGAGAGCAATGAGGAGGCCCACCGGCTGGCGACGTGAGAGGTGAGGGTGGCCCGACGCTCAGCACGGGCTCGACAGGTGTCAGCCATGGAAGCGATGGAGCGGTGGCGACTCGACCGGCGGAAGAGAGGCTCTGACGCACCCATACCTGGCACACCAAATGTTGGATTACGGGTTCCGCAGACCCTTGAGAGGTTCGAACTCTGGGTTGCATGCAAAGAACTCGCCCTCCCCAGTCTGACTGCTTGCTAATCTCACGGCCTAGCTCGAGGAATCGAATGGACCAGAGACGCAGCAGTTACCCAGGTTCGGGCCACCTTGCGGTGTAAAACCCGACTCCTGCTTTGTGATGGATTGACCTCGAGGGGCTGAGGATGAACTAGTATAGTGGAGAACAACCTAAAGAGGAGGTGTGTTCTTGAGCTAGCAGGAGAGGAAGATCTCCAAGGTTCGGATCCCTCTCTGTGGTGGTGTCTAAGCCCTATTTATAGTGGCCTTGGTCCTCTTCACAAATGTAAGGCGGGAAGGGATCCCACAACCGCCAAATTCGAAGGGAGACAACTAGTACATGCTATCCTGACAAAAGTAGTCATCGCCTGCAAAAGCCTCTGGTGGTGACGCCATGGTGGGCTAGGCGATGACCTCCATTCTGCCGTCCTGGCAGTCCTGGTCTTGTTGCACATGAATGGAAAGCTTTGCTTGATTCCTCGGGACCCCGCGCCTGCACTTGCCTCCTTAGCACCAAAGAGGAAACTGGTACATTGCGCCCGATGGCACTCGCCTGGCCTGGTCGTCATGGCTCATGTCATCTGAACCTCACGAGGAGAACCTTGCATAGAAATCTCTACTCCTCGGGAGCCAGCCCGGGGAGGCCGCCCCACATGGAGGTCTTGGTATCGTCTACCTCGCGAGGGTCTTGAGTTTTTGATGTTGAAGCTGGGCCGTACCAGGCCGTCGATAGAGGCACGTCGTGGGCCGCAGGCAGGCAAGTCTACCCCATTACACAACTGCACCAGCACCATGTTTCACATGCATCCTCTAGAATCTTTTGAAATTAGCACCATAGACAGTACATAGACAGATGCATCTCATCTGGAAAATTGCTGAAGCGGAGGGCGAATATTGAGCATTCATTCATGTTGAAGGTCTTTGCAACTTTGGGTCAGTGCCCGTGGATGATTGACCATCCATCCTTTGTCCTCTTCAGGACCACTTCAATATTGAACTGTGGGTGTTGTATGAAAAACTTCCTCGCCTCCTTACCATAGAGGTGGTTTGAGAGGTAATCATCAGTGAACTGCTTTGGAAAGGCTTGAAAACAAGGGTGTGCATAAATATCTTCTATTTATTGGAAATGGGGCAAAGGAAAAAAGGGCAAGGTATAATAGTTAGTACCATCATGTAGTGAACTGATGTCTTCTTCATTGTGCAGACAAAGATCTTGTTGTTTTTTGTCGCTAATTTCTTTAACCTAACAATATTTCTGAGTTTCTTGAATCGATTGATATTCATGGACAACTCATTTCCCCACATGCAAAACGGTCAAACAGTGGGTCAAAACCTCTAACAGTAGGACCTACATGTGCATGACTAAATTGTTAAAAACCTAAATTTTGGAATGGTTCCTACAATTGCACAATAATGTGCTATTAGACAACAGACCATGCACATGCTAACCTCGATTGTAAACCTCAGTGCTTCCCATTGTTACCATGCAACACATATAAGGTAGTTAGTCATCAGGTTAAGTAAGGGTTCGCATGCGATCAGTAAAATATGTTGATGAAAAATAAGCACATTACAGATTCATCAGATTAATTCAAGCCACATGGAAAACCCATTTATCCAAAACAAGCATGATTAAGAACTAGGAAATATAGCACATGTATCCCATGTATTAAGTGCAGCCAAATTTGATTTATTCCTCACATGTACAACAATACAAAATTCTACTCACGACAATTGGACATCGCATTGCAGAATTGAACCAAGCAGTTAACTAAACACCACAACAAATGAACCAAACATTAACTGACCACCACATTGCACAATATAACATACTCCTAATAGAAGATCAGACAGTTAACCAAGCCAAGCATGCTTAACAACCTAGAAATATAGCAATTGTATTTGTTTCTCATGTATTTAGTACATCCAAATTCAATTTACTCCTCACATGGTATACAATAATAGAATGCACCCACAAAAATTGGAAATTGCATTGTAGCATTGAACCAAACAGTTAACTAAATACCACAATAAATGAACCAAACATTAATTGAGCACCACATTGCACAATATAACATACTCCTAATAGAAGATCATACAGTTAAACAAACCAAACATGATTAACAACTTGGAAACATGTCAATTCTATTTTTTTTCTCATGTATTTAGTACAACCAAATTTTATTTATTTCTCACATGGTATACAATAACAGAATGCACCCACAACAATTGAACATCGCATTGCAGAATTGGACCAAACAGTTAACTAAACACCACAACAAATGAACCAAAAGTTAATTGAGCATCACATTGCACAATATAACATACTCCTAATAGAAGATCAGACAGTTAACCAAACCAAGCAAGCTTAATAACTTGGAAATATATCAATTGTATTTGTTTCTCATGTATTTAGTACAACCAAATTTGATTTATTTCTCACATGGTATACAATAACAGAAAGCACCCACAACAATTGAACATCGCATTGCAGAATTGAACCAAACAGTTAACTAAACACCACAACAAATAAACCAAACGTTAACTGAGCACCACATTGCAAAATGTATAACATACTAGAAGATCAGACAGTTAAACAAACCAAGCATGCTTGAAAACTTTGAATATAGCAATTGTATTTGTTTCTCATGTATTTTATAAATAAAACTTCGATTTATTTCTCACATGGAAGACAATACAAAATTGCACCCTGAAGAATTGAACATCACTTTTGCAGAATTGAACCAGACAGTTAACTGAACATGACAACTAATTAACCAAACAGTTAATAAGTGAGCACCACATTGCATGACATATAGAACATGTACACTAGTGCAACAGATTGCATGGTAAAAGTAGATAGAAAAATTCACTAGAATTTGTTAAGGAAAGGCAGTAGCTAGCAAACTGAACGGGTCCTTATAGTGAGCTAATAAGACAAGCTACTCATCGTTGTTGGAGATATCGATGATGATTGGCTCCTTGGACATGGAAGAGGCCAAGGCCTCCGCATTATGGGTGACCTCGTCTCAAGTTGCCTGAGCCGCTCCGGGCACCAACCTGCTGGCTCTCGAGTTGAGGTAAGTACGTGCACATTGAGAAAACACCTTGTAGTCTTCGTCGAAGGCACCAAGGGTGGCCTCAAGAAAACACCATGAATTGTTGTTTAAACTAGCCAACCGTGTCGCCGCATCGACGGTGGCCTCGACGGCGAGGTGTTCCTCCAAGATCTGGGGGTTGGCACGAATGGCAGCCATCGCGACCGCATCCGTGCGTGCGGCTGTGATTTGCTTCTCCGCTGCCAAATGCTCCTTGAGCTACTGGCTATACTGCATGCACCATGGCTTAGGGCGGCACTTATTTGCTGGAGGGGTCAGTGATTTGGGTGGAAGGTGTCGCGCCGGCGGTCGGGGCATGTGGGATGTGGAAGGAGGAGGAGGATGAGGGTCGGTTGTGGATTACCTGCCTGGATAGACGAGGTCGACCAGCATGAAGGAGGATCGCCGGTGAGGCGGCGCTGCAAGCAAGGAGTGAAGGTTTCAACCTGGAAAGGAAGGCGGAAACAGGGGAAATGTGGCTTTTGGTGATGGGGAGGGGGAGGGGAGGTAGATATTTCCGCGCAAGCCGAAAATTTTGAATCGGTTCAGTGAAAAAACTAGCGCGCAAAGTGTCATCAGATGGTGCTCTAGGATATTTATACTGTATCTCACACGGTTGGTGATAATAAACTGTGTGGGATCTACTTGATTTTTCATCTTGATTTCAATTACGTTATGGGGTCACAGCGGCAATGGACAGTGTTTGAATTGCTAGGACTTTTATCTGCAGTGAACATGCAACTATATGTGTGTCATAAAGAATTGGAATTATTCAGGGTTCGTTTGGACATTTTATACATTAAATTGATTTTCTAGCCATTTCAGGTGCATAATTCAAAATTAAACTACATGCACATGCTCCGGTGCACCAACATGGGTTGTAAAATCATATAGGTGTCCATGGGTTTATGCTTATGTCCCATGCAAGAAATAGGGATGAATTTCGAACACCACGGCACCGTGGCTCTCCGGCAAACGTTGAGGTACTTTCTTTTGTAATTCTAGTAAATCCAAAACCTGTCTGAAATTCATGAACCTTGGCATGCTATCATGGAATGGCATCAACGTGCTAGGGTAAAAAATATTGTGCAATTTGGAGCAGGTTATGATATAAGCTTATCACAAACCAGAGCTTCTCAGAAGAAGTCTCATGGTTCTGTTAGGGAAACGTGTCATGTTTGTGGACAAACGATATTCGTCGCCTCTTCTTCCTTTCAATTTTTTTCCTGGTGTCAACATAGAACAACAAGAGTGTCGTGTTAAATTTTGGATTTTTTGGGGATCGTTTGGACATTTTTATACGTTTACTGAGTTTTCTAGGAATTTACGTGCATAATTCAAAATTGAACTACATGAACATGCTCCAGTCCATAAAAATGGGTTGCAAAATCAAATGTTTCTCCTTGGTTGCAAGCTTAGGTCACATGCAAGAAATGAGAATGAATGTTAAACACCTTGACACTGTCGCTCGGCTGCTAACATTAAGATACATGATTTAAAAATTCTAGTAATTCGAAAACTCGTATGAAATTCATGAAACTTGACATGATATCATGAAACGACATCGACATTCCTTGCTAAAAATATTGTCCCATTTGGGGCAGGTTCGGGTATAAGCTTCTCGCAAACCAGAGCTTCTCTCGCAACAATCCTGATGGTTTCAGTAGGGAACATGCCACTTTGGGGGACGAACGATATATGTTGCCTCTTCTTACTTTCAAATTTTTTCTCATGTCAACATAGCACAACACGAGTGTTGTGTCAATTTTCGGGATTTTTCGGGGTTCGCTTCGACGTTTTTATACATTAACTAAGTTTTCTATGCATTCATGTGCATAATTCAAGTTTGAACTACATGCACAAGCTCCAGTGCATATAAATTGGTTCAAAATTGGAATGTGTGTCCTTGGTTACATGCGTAAGTCCCATGCAAGATATGAGAATGAATGTCAAACACCTTGCCACCGTCGCTCGGCCGCTAACATTGAGATATATAGTTTTTAAATTCTAGTAAATCGAAGACGCGTCTAAAATTTATGAAACTTGAAATACTAGCATGGAACGACATCAACATGAAGTGGTAAAAATATTGTCCCTTTTGGGGCAGGTTTGGGTATAAGCTTCTCACAAACTAGAGCTTGTCACAACAAGCCTGATCATTTCGGCAGGGAACGTGCCACCTTTGGGGATGAAGCCATACCAGTTGCTTCGTATTGCTTTCAAAAAATTTCTAGTGCCAACATAGAACAACAACAGTGTTGTGTTAAATTTTGGAATTTTTGGGCGTTTGTTTGGACATTTTTATACATTAACTAGGTTTTCTAGGCATTTTATGTGCATAATTCCAATTTCAACTACATGCACATGCTCTAGTGATTATAAATTGGTTGAAAAATCAAATCTGTGTCCTTGGGTGCATGCTTAGCTCCCATGCAAGAAATGGGAATGAATTTCAAACACTAGGGCACTGTTGATTGCCGGCAAAATGTTGAGATACTTTGTTTTTAAATTCTAGTCAATGCAAAACTCGTGTGAATTTCATGAAACTTTGCATGCTATCGTGGAATGGCACCAACTTGTTGTGGTATTTTTCGTGTCCATTTTGAGAGAAGGTGCACTCAAATAACAGCCAACAAAGGCATTTTGAAAAAATAGCTGCCACTTTAATATCTCAAACGTTTGTAATATATAAATCATGTGCGTTCTGTTAACCATTCACGTGACGCCATGTGTCTTGGTTTTAATGGCTAGAGGAGGTGTCATGCGGACAACTGCTTGACTGGACGGGAGGCGTGCGAGCTCAATCCGGTCCACAGGCTCACCGAGAGGCATTCAAGCTGCCTCCAATGCGCAGGCTCACCGGGAAGCATGCGAGCTATTCAACGCAGGATTTGTGCATCTCTTCAACACAAACGGTTCATATTGAATACGGTATGCAAAGCCAGACTTCGGCACTAAGCCAAGAGAAAATGTGCCGAGCAGGATTTGTACATCCCTTCCACGCAAACGGTTGTTTTGGATGACCCGTGTGCAACCACGTACAAACAATTGGTAAGATTTGCATATGTCATATTGGGTATGTTGCCATTTGTCAAAATGGAAAGATTGACATTTGTTGACCTAGTAACATTGCCATTTGTCAACCTTGTAACACTGCGATTTAACAAAATATGCAGCTAAAAATCACTAGCACTATCTAATTTTTGCAACTGAACTTGAGTAATTAATCATAGATTTCATTCATAGATTAAGCAGTCGTTCTCACCGGGAAGCGAGACAGTCTATGACTGCCGCCCGCCTCGCTCACACTTGTCTGTATTAATGGCACGCCCAAGCAGCCGCACCCCCCATCCTCGCCACACACACAATTCTCTCCCTCCGCCCGCATCCTCGACGCCGCTCTCAGTCCTCAAAGCCGGCACCCCATCCTCGCCACACACACTATCCTCTCTCTCCGCCCGCATCTTCGATGCCGCTCTCAGTCCTCAAAGTCGGCAACCCCCATCCTCGCCACACACACAATCCTCTCTCTTCGCCCGCATCCTCAACGCCGCTCTCAGACCTCAAAGCCGTCAGTGTATGAGGATGCCGCCGAAGCGCCCCATCGAAGCACTACAGAAAAAAGACACATCCGTGACATTTTGGGCCGAACGGATTTTTTCTATCATACTTATGACACTTCTATGATAATAATTGTGACAAAACCTGGTATCATCATAGATGTGGTGGCACTTACTTCTGTGACAAAAAATCATGATAGAAAATGGGCTTTTCATCCTGGGCGGGCCGGATACGCAGCTGCAAGACATTCTTTGGGCCGTCCATGACGGAAAAAACAGTGGTAGAAGCGAGGGCGAGGAAAATATCGGGGAGTTCCCGGTTATGGTGGGTGGTCGGGGCTGAGCAATGCGCATTTCTCTCGTAGATGTACGTGCATGGGTGCGGGGCATTGGGCTCTAACTGAACCCGAGCGAGGCATTCGCCTACCGAACCCGAGCGATTGAAGTGTAGGCTACGCATTACTGAACCCGAGCGATCAATCGATCCCTGGCTATTAACTGAACCTGATCGAGCGATGCCTTCGCTACTGCTACTAACTGAAGCCGATCGAACCCGCTGCCTCTTGATGAATAGTGAGCATTATTGGGGGTGGATGAACAGTTCCCAGTGGCGGTTGGATGAACAGGACCCCGTGATAGTAGAGGTCGTTGCCGCTAGATCAACAGGACCACGATCGATCAAGCCGTTTGGGGGTGGATGAACAGGAACCCCGTGGATGGCTGGATGAACAGGCCCCCGTGGAGGGATGGTTGAACAGTAGCCGGTGGAGGAGCGGTGGAGGTTGGAAGATCAGGAGCTCGTGGATGAGCAGTAACTAGTGGAGGCAGGAGGGAGATGTCGTGGATGAACAGTCATTGGTGGAGGTGGGAGGAGGTCGACGGTAGATAAAGGTGGAGATGACCGTAGCCCATGGAGTCCCGTTGCGGTATGCCACACCCCTCCCGATGAACAGGACCCCCATTTCGACTGTAGCGCTCCGACACAAGTCTGTTTCCTCTATTTTGCGGTACGCCACACCCCTCCCGATCGACAAGACCCCGTTTCAACCGTAGGAGGTCGAAGAGAAGTCTGTTTCCTCCGTTTCACGCTATGCCACACCCCTCTCGGTGAACAGGATCCCGATTCGACCGTAGGCGGTCGAACACAAGGCTGTTTCCTCCGTTTTGCGGTACGCCAGGCCTCGTTCGACTGTTCCGTCCAAGTCGGTTGGCTCCCAATGAACACGGCGCATTCCGTTGCCTCTCGATGAACACAAAGACGCAGTTTCTCTGTTCCGAACCAGACATGTACACAAGCCTGGCCATACGTATGCGCGAGTAGGTGTTTGAGACCCCACCCTTATGTACGTACGTGGCCGTATTTACTTTCTTGCCCCCTGGCTATACGTATGTGTACATGATACGTGCACACCTCTACTGCGACATGCGCCCTTCCTTACTCAGCCATGATTCATCGCTTCAGCCTACAGACAGGCCGATCGAACAGTATGTACGTACACATACGCGACCAGAATGACAACGCTACGTACGCTTCGACCAGGTGGGTCCCGACTATCCAGGAGGATATGGAGGCACTTCCTTGTGTGCGAAGATCTAGCTAGTGGGTCCCAGCAGTCAGGGGGGACATTTTTTTGCAAAATCCGGTGGCATGTCCGGTGGGTCCCTGTTGTCAGGTGGAGGAATCATTATTTTGCGCGTAATACGGAGGAACTTCCTTGCTGCGGCCGTGGACCCAGATGTTAGCCTCTCCATGTGCAGTACTCTTCCGATGGAAGTCGTTCCTTGACCACATTGACCATGCCGCGCCGAGAGCACCAAGGCAGTGGAAGACAATGAGGCCTAGGAGGAGACAACGCGGAGTTGGGGAAGACGCAGTAGTGGATGCCCACGCGGAGAGGCGTACGAGGGTTCACTGGTTCGGCTGCCGTGTGAGGTTGCCGTCACTACAAAATAACAGAGGGTGTGGGTGAGTAGAGGGATGGCTTAGCCAGAGGCGGGAGTAGTAGGGGGCGGTGAGGCCTCCGCGGCAGAAAAGCCGGCCACGAGAGACTAGAGCAGGCGGCACGACCGGCGCTCGTTTGGGCTGCTGGAGCAAGAAGACCAGAGGTTGAAGAATCACTATGACCATAGTATGGACATCGTACGGTCACTGGAGCTAGAGTCGTTCATATTAACTAAGTTGACAAAGCCCTCCATCGGCGTCAGTAGGCCCACAAGTCAGCCGCCAACTACGGTGGGTCCCAGCTAGCAGGGGGAGTATTCATTTTTTGTGCGTAATAAGGAGGAACTTCCTTACGTGCGAAGATATAGCTGGTGGGTCTGACCTATCAGTGGGAGGAACGTTTTTTCGCAAAATACAGAGGCCTTCAGGTGGGTCCCACCTGTCAGGTGGAGGAATCATTATTTTGTGCATAATAAGTAGGCATTTCCTTGCGTGCGGCCGTGGACCTAGCTGTCTCTCCACGTACAGCCCTCTTCCGATGGATGTCGTTCGTTGACCATGTTGACCACACCGTGCTGAGAGCACTAGGGCAGTGGACGACGGCGAGGCCTAGGAAGGGAACGACATGGAGCGAGGGAAGACTCGGTAGTTGTTTTCCACGCGGAGGGGAGTACGAGGATTTACTGGTTCATCTGCCATCACTGGAGAATAACAGCACGTGTGGGTGAGTAGAGGGATGGCCAGGCCAGCGATGGGAGTAGGGTGGGGCGGTGAGGCCTGCGCGGTAGCACAACCGGCCACGGGAGGAGGGAGTAGGCAGTCCCGCCGGCGCTTATTTGAGCGGCTGGAGCAGGAAGAGCAGAGATTGATGAAGCACGACGACCGTTGGATGGACATCCAACAGTCACTGCTCTCGTGTGTTGACTAAGTTGACACGGCGTTGCGTGTGTGTCAACCTTTTTTTCCGAAAGCGTACGCGTCGACCTATAATAGGCGCACATGTGAGCCTCAAATCTGGGGAAAACAGCATACAACCCATCTGCCATTATTTCTAATAATTTACAACCCATTTGCTAATTCCAAAGGTTTTTTTGGAGCCCATATTCTTTTTGTTAGCACTACATCCCATATTGTGGCCACATTTAAAAATTATACAAATTTTTGCATATTTCGGTGCGGTCCGAAATGTTTTTAATCCCGAAATTTTGAGCCACATTCAAACTAATTTTAAAAACAAATGTATATCAATATAAAATCCAACAAATTGTCCACGCATAAAAATCAATGGAATTTAAAATTTTAAATGAAAAAAAAGAAATTTGAAACTAATTGCAGGTTTGGTGTGTTTTAAAAATGTATAGCCCATTTGTCATTCGAGATAGCCCATTTTCTGGGCCAGCCGAATGAAGCTCTCCTCAACTTGAAAGATTTGCAGCCCAACATGGCTGACAAAGTGACCTACTTGACAAAGCACAAATAAATTGGGCTAGCCACTTTGAGAAAGAAGAAAACTATTGGGTTGGTTTTGTGGTAAACATAAAAGAAAAGGCTGTCTAGACAGGCCAGAGTGCCCCGCGCAACCTAGTTGACACCCTGCTTCTGTCTAAAAAACAAAAATAACTGGGCGAGCCGCTGGGTCCCTGGTGTCAGCCGCTCGTTGTGCAATTCTCTTATTTATTGACTATGTTGACAATGTCATGGGACCCAGATGTCAGAAATCCATTAGGAGGAACCATTTTTGGCTTGAAATAAGGAGGCACTTGCTTGCGTACTGCCATGACCTTGGTGGGTCCCTGCTGTCATCCTCTCCATGTACAATCATCTACTAATTGCGTACGCGTCAACCGGTAGGCCCACGAGTCAGCCTCTAAACCCGTGGCAGACAAATACAACCCATTTAAAAAATAACAGCCCATTCCATACGTTCAAACGGAAAGTTCAACATTCAGAGCAAAGTAACAGGTCTGATCCAGATATAGAGTACTGAACTTCCATGTTGACAATCATCATAGCCAAGTTAACTATGTACTCCCACTAATACTCTAGTAGTATACAAGTACTAACTTACTCTTAGCTACTAGATGATGCCGGCCGCCATCCGCGGTACGCGCTAAATGCCGGCACCAACGTCCTCTGCCTCGCCTCGGACTTGCCAGAGGTGCGATAGGGCGCGTTGCTCACGCGGGTTGGCCCTTTCCATGCTGGCATGGTCCACCGAAGCTTCAGCTTCTAAGCGGGAAAACGACTTGACGAGCTGGTAGTAAAATTCGGCGTCGCAAACGCATGCATGCCCGACAGCCTCCTGGGCTATTTGCCGGGCACCGACATCCACGTAGTTGGCCTAGTTGCGGGCTCTCTACTCGCGACTCAAAGCGTCGGCGTGCTGCTGCTGCACAAATCAGCGACACGCTGCTCCTCCACTAGGCGGTCGTGCTCCAACAAGTCCTCATACTCTACATTGCCATCTAAAGACCGATAGAATGCCTCCTCCCTCCCCCTGCCTTCCTGTGAAAAACTGAACACTAGTTTCAGCGGTGACCGCCTCCGGAGTCGCCTATTGCAGATGGGCCGGGGCATGACAGACGTGGCAAGAGCAAGGATAAGTGGCGAGTGACGTCGGGCCGATGGGGGATTATGAGGATAGGGCGAGTTGGGTGATGGTGCCAACGGAGAACGCGGGGAAACAGTAATTATAGGCGGAAGGTAGGTGAACCAGAGTGTCGCGGGAAACGTGATGGTCATCGTGGTCATCGGAATTCAATGCATAAGCAGGCATGGCTTAGCGCGCCAGCTTGCCATGGAAAACTACAAAAACTGAAATTATGATTGTGCCTTCTTGTCCGTGCTGGGTTGCACGTTGGCATGATGGTCAAACGAGTGCGCTCAATTCATCCAGAGGAGGTACGTGTGTGATTCGCTGGTTATTCGCGTAGGATCAAGTTGGTCAAACAGTTTATGTGTAGGATCACAATAGCGGATGAACGTTCGCTGGGAGATAAGGCATTTGTGAATGTTTTTGCTAGCAGTTTCTTCTGATTCGCATGGCATTTTCTTCAGAACAACATGTCAGTTTCTTTAGAGGTAGGCATTTTTATTCAAAAAACTGCCACTTCGGATCTTGCGTCACAACTAAAACTTCCAGGAGCGCATTAGTAGGCTAGCTAGTGATCGATCAGTAACTTGTAAACACAGAGCGAACAGAAATAAGGAACGGTTAGTAACTTGTAAACACTGAGAACACCGAAATAAGTATCATGTTGTGCACAGTAGTAAGAGCCGTTCTGTTCGAAATGTTCACACGAGACTTACAGGCCTGGCATTGTAATATGTTCACATTAGGATCCGAAATTCACAACCAACTAGTACGATTCCCATACATAAGATCAACATGTTAATGCATCTCAATGATTCCCAGATCATATACAAATATGTAGCTCCAAAAGCAAAGATCTAGAAAAAACATATGTTCTTCCTACTAACATGGATGATTCTCTTGGCCAACATCTAGTATAGAGTGAAAGAAAATTTTGTTTGTGAAGTCTACAATTCCTCTTGCAAATGTAAGTGGTTTCACCAACAGATGGAACCATGAGAATGAACAACACATCATGGAGGAACATCCACTGCAATATGATTTGGTCTTCTCTCGATCACACGGAGAGACTATTTTCGAAATACAAACTTTAACTTAGGCAAAATGATGCCCATCGTATAATAAGACCAAAGCAATGAAGCAGCTAGTGTCGGCCAAGAAATAGTACAATACTACTTTTGTGCAGTCCATGAAGTGACTATCCAATATTTCTGTGTCTATTTTCAAATGGCACTGCATGAAGTGAATATACTATTCTCTTGTGCACTTCAACCAAAATTGCGGTCACTTTGTTTGTTTACCAAATAGCTAAGGGTAGACATCTATCTGCACAAATATCAAGTAGCTAGTAAACATATACCCCCACCTTGTATTGTCGGTTTAAACACGTCTCTTCCGCTGAGCATCTGTCATGTTTTGCACTGGACAATTTGATACTGTCATGTTTTGCCCTGGACAATTTCATAGTCAATTGATTTGCTGGTTCAGAGTGGAAATATAGCACCTATTCTTCATCATACCAATGATATCCATGTTCGCAGTGATGGAAGAGGGAAATCGATACAACCGAAATTGAGCATCCAATCATTTAATCATGTCCTGCATCTCTAATGTAGGTCCACCTTGCCAATAAATTCACATTCAAACCAGTAATAGTACTATATATTGACAGGACAAAAAGAGTAGCAATATAGTAGCAAACCATGTACCTTCGTAATGAACAGCTCATAGTGCCACCAATTGGATATAAAGGTTTGGAAGAAAACATGCTCCTAATGTTGAACCATTTGGACTTTTTATGCAGCTCCACTAAAATCGAGCATCCCTGTTTACATAAATATTGAAACTGAGATTACTATAAAAGTGGCACTACTTGAAGCATAGACTCACAAATATAAGCATTCCAATTTCTTAATGGGAAAAGGTAGCAAGACTGTTTCTAACCACTTGTTTGAAGGAATAAATAAGGCAACACCGGCTGATGTCAGGAATACACACATAGTATTGATACGTCTCCAGCGTATCTACTTTTCCAAACACTTTTTCCCTTGTGTTGGACTCTAACTTGCATGATTTGAATGGAACTAACCCGGACTGATGCTGTTTTCAGCAGAATTGCCATGGTGTTGTTTTTGTGCAGAAATAAAAGTTCTCAGAACAACCTCAAACTTCACGAAGAATATTTTTGGAATATATAGAAAATACTGGAGAAAGAATCAAAGTCAGGGGGGCCCACACCCTGTACACGAGGGTGGGGGCACGCCCACCCCCTAGGACGCACCCCCTGCCTCGTGGGCTCCCTGGTGCTCCACCAACCTCAACTCCAACTCTATATATTCACGTTCGGGGAGAAAAAAATTAGAGAGAAGGATTCATCGCGTTTTACGATACGGAGCCGCCGCCAAGCCCTAATCTCTCTCGAGAGGGCTGATCTGGAGTCTGTTCGGGGCTCCGGAGAGGGGAATCCGTCACCGTCATCATCATCAACCTTCCTCCATCACAAAATTCATGATGCTCATTGCCTTGCATGAGTAATTCCATCATAGGCTTGCTGGACGGTGATGGGTTGGATGAGATTTATCATGTAATCGAGTTAGTTATGTTAGGGTCTGATCCCTAGTATCCATTATATTCTGAGATTGATGTTGCTATGACTTTGCTATGCTTAATGCTTGTCACTAGGGCCCGAGTGCCATGATTTCAGATCTGAGCCTATTATGTTTTCATGAATATATGTGAGTTCTTGATCCTATCTTGCAAGTCTATAGTCACCTATTATGTGTTATGATCCGTTAACCCGAAGTGGCAATAATCGGGATACTTACCGGTGATGACCGTAGTTTGAGGAGTTCATGTATTCATTATGTGTTAATGCTTTGGTCCGGTACTCTATTAAAAGGAGGCCTTAATATCCCTTAGTTTCCAATAGGACCCCGCTGCCATGGGAGGGTAGGAGAAAAGATGTCATGCAAGTTCTTTTCCATAAGCACGTATGACTATATTCGGAATACATGCCTACATTATATAAATGAACTGGAGGTAGTTTTGTGTCACCCTATGTTATAATTGTTGCATGAGGAATCGCATCTGACATAATTATCCATCACTGATCCATTGCCTACAAGCTTTTCATATATTGATCTTCGCTTATTTACTTTTTCGTTGCTAGTGTTACAACCACTACAAAATTGCTACAGTTACCTTTGCCACTGTTACCGTTACTTCCATATTACTTTCCTACTAAATACTTTGCTGCAGATATTAAGTTTTCTAGGTGTGGTTGCATTGACAACTCAGCTGCTAATAGTTGAGAATATTCTTTTGCTCCCCATGTGATCAATAAATTTGGGTTGAATACTCTACCCTTGAAAACTGTTGCGATCCCCTATACTTGTGGGTTATCAAGACTATTTTCTGGCACCGTTGCCGGGGAGCATAGCTCTATTATTTCAGTCACTTGGGATTTATATCTGCTGAGCACTATGAAGAACTTGAAAGATAAAAGAACCAATATTTTTCCCTCAACTAGGAGGGGAGGTAAGGAACTGCCATCTAGCTCTGCACTTGATTCACCTTCTATTTTGAGTAAACTTGTGACACCTACTCCTGCTATTCATTATGATATGTCGCATGTTATTGATGATGCCACTTCTGCTTTGCCTGATACTTATGATGAAACTACTTCTATGCTTGATAATACTGTGCCACTAGATGAATTTATTGATGAACAACTTGCTAGGGCTAGAGAGAATGAAATTATTGAAACTGATAATATTGATGAAAGTGATGATGAAGATTCTCCGCCTAGATGAATTGCCTATTGTGCCTGAGGGTTATGTTATGGATGAAGAGACTGCTAGAGACTTTTTAGCTTGCAATGATAGATATGATCTTAAGAAATTATTAGCTAAGCTTAAAGAAAAATCTTTGAATGCTAGAATGAAATATGACCCTTCTTTTGCTAATTCACCTATCTGTATTTCTGATAAGGATTATGATTTCTCTATAGATCCTGGGATAATTACTTTGGTTAAATCTAACCCATTTTATGGCTATGAATCTGAAACTGTTGTGGCACATCTTACTAAATTAAATGATATAGCCACCCTATTCACTAATGATGAGAAAACTCGCTACTATTATATCCTTAAGTTATTTCCGTTCTCATTAAAGGGTGATGCTAAAACATGGTTTAATTCTCTTGATCCTGGTTGTGTGCATAGTCCCCAGGATATAATTTAATACTTCTCTGCTAAATATTTCCCTGCTCATAAGAAACAAGCTGCCTTAAGGGAAATATATTATTTTGTGCAAATTGAAGAAGAGAGTCTCCCACAAGCTTGGGAGAGGATTCTCCAATTACTTAATGCTTTGCCTGATCATCCTCTCAATAAAAATGAAATACTTGATATCTTTTATAATGGACTAACCGATGCTTCCAGAGACCGCCTGGATAGTTGTGTTGGTTGTGTTTTCAGGGAAAAAACTGTTGATAAAGCTGAATTCCTATTGAATAATATGTTGAGTAATGAAAATGATTGGGCACTTCCTGAGCCAACTCTTAAGCCAACTCCGAAGAAAAGGGGTATTCTATTTCTCAGTCCTGAAGATATGCAAGAGGCAAAGAAACCTATGAAAGAAAAAGGTATTAAAGCTAAAGATGTTAAGAATTTACCACCTATTGAAGAAATACATGGTCTTG